>NC_044497.1:33692500-33762500 GCF_902362185.1 Chanos chanos
CACACTTTTTGTCCACACGTCCCTAATACGATTTTTTCAGAGCTGGGGACACGAGTTTGCGACTTGGACGAGTCGCACTTAAGTCGCACACAGGGACTTGTGACTTGAATTGAGACTCGTCCTCAAAAGACTTGAGACTCGACTCGGTTTCGAGATTTGGAACTTGTGAACAATCTTTATTTTAACTTTTTAAAAATGTACTTATTTATTTACTTATTTTGGCGCATTAACAGTAAGGAAATGTCTGACGAGCTGATGTCATTCCCTCCCTTATGATCATGCAGGACTTTACGCAGGCGCGCGGCCACAGATGATCATCAGCTGCGGCAACAACACCCTAACTATAGCGAGCACACCTGCAGCTGCAGTGCCATTTGTGATAACCTTTGGCTATAATACCTTTACACTAGGTCCAAACAAAAGAATGGCTAAATGCAAAGTGTGTGGTATCAAAATGAAGGATGCTGGATTGACCACATCAAATTTTATCTTTTGTCAGGCACCTCAAAACGAACCCGGATAGGTCAGTCAGTCACTTGGTAATGTGAAAGGAGTGAAAGTTAACGTTAACACCTATGGATGAGTAGCAAACGTGTTAGCTCGGCATCATCTATCCAGCATTAACTTGTTATTAGCTTTGTAGCTAAAGGAGGTTAACTTGATTAGATTGGCATTCGCTGAATATTGTGGAAAGATGAGTGAGTGAATGTTTGTTTGCTTGCCACAGTTGTTTGCGGTGTGCCTGGGGCGCCCGCGCTGTAGTCCCCGCCGTATGTGATTCTTCAAAATTTAAACACTGAAAAATGTTACGCATGAGAAGGTTGTGCTATCTACCCAATAAGTAAATTACTGATAGCTGATGCTCATTTGTAACTGAAGTTCAAAACAGACGAACAATACCATGTATCCTGTGTGTGCAGAACAAAAAAAAATAACAAAAATGTTGCAAAATGCAATTATTCACTTTTTAAAGGAAAGCTTTCATTGTGTGTTTTTTCATATTGCATTGCAATAGCCTGTTTAAAGTGATCATATACCAAACAACCAATCAATGCTGATACTGTATGCTAAAAGATAAAGGAGTGATGATAATACAGTACGTTTGAATTCCTTAAGTATAGCAATGAGTTCTAATCAGACCGGACAGCATGCCACAGATGATGGAGCGCTCATTACAACCATAATTGACTTGAGACTTGACTTGGATGTGTAAAAAATGACTTGTGAGCGTCTCTGGATTTTTGGAGTTTAACCACATAAGCATCACAGGAAAACAACCTTTAATAAAAGAGTTTTGGCAAAGTCATTGAGTTTGATTCTTTGCAAAAAAAAAAAAAAAAAAATCAAACAAACAAACAAAAAACCCCACAGAGACAAATAATCAATGTCAGTTATGGTAGTTGTTTTCTGGGAAATGGTATTAGTCAAGAGACAAAATAATAGAGATAAGATGAGTCAAACACGAGTGCAGTGAGGGAAATGGCGTGGAATGCAGTGAGAACCTCATGCATGGCCATCTTAAGTAGGTCAGAATGAGAGGTGTTTCCGAGTCTTTTCCATAAACTCTGTGATGTAATGATGACCTACTAAAAACAGATGGGGTTTGAGGCACTTCTTAGCGTTGACTCGTCTTCTTAAGAAGATTAGGGACTTCAGATTTGGGGAAAATGGAGGACTTGTATCTCAGCACAGCTCAGTCAAGGATGTTTTTTGGTTTTGGTTTTTTGCCTCTCTCTCTCTTTATCTCTCTAAATATGACCCTCTCAAAAGAAGAAAGAGACAGTTTATTTCCCCAATTCATTTACACAGTATGAAACAAACAGTTAAATGATTACAAAAGTGTATCCAATTATTTTTCTTTCTTTCTTTTTTTTTTTCTTACAGGCAGATGTGTTCCAGCTGTGTTAGTGGAACATCTTCCCTTAATGGGGCCCAATTGGCCCTCTATACCATCACAGGTCAACAGGTCAGAGAGCCACATCTATTTCTTCAGAACATTAACTGTGATGTACCACAAATTTTTAGATTGCAAACACTTGCTAATTACACCTCGGCAAGTTAAAACAGTCTGCTGAACTTCATTAATGTGGCTTTTCCCTGTTTGAAGGTTTTTATGTTGGAGTAGTTCGGTTAATTTACTGCTGTGCTGTAAATGTCACGCCATGCCTGTTGTTCATTTTTTTTAGGAAGAGGATAGTCATCCCACTGAAAATCAGTCTGAGCAGCATCTGGGGATGAGGCAAGGCTGGGGTGGAGGTGCACATGTCCGTCTGCCTCTCTTTTCTCTACGGTTGTGCGCATTCTTTAAGCCCTGTCATACTGTAGAGTAAGCCAGTATTTGTGTGTGTGTGTGTGTGTGTGTGTGTGTGTTTGTTTGTGTCTATGGGAGTGGGATATGTTCTCCTAAGAGACTGTGATACAGAAGACCTAGTTTGTTATTCAGGATGAGCAAGTCTGTCTTTCTGCCAAGCATCTTCACAACAGACCACACAGACTTCCCAAAAACCCTCTCTGTCTCTTGCTTTCTCTATCCATCTTCCTGTCTGCCTCTAACTCTTCCTTTTGCTTTCTTCCTCCTTCTCCCATTGTCTCTCTCTCTTTCTCTCTCTCTCTCTCTCCTCTCTCTCTCTCTCTCTCTCTCTCCTTCTGTATCTCTCTATCATCTCTTTGTTGACGGTTCTTTGGAGAATTGGTGGAAGAGGAAGCATCAGATTATGCTCTAACTAAACAAAAGGGTAAAAATAGTTTGCAGAAGGAGGTGCAGTATTCCAAAAACAGCTCTGCATTGTTAACTGCATGCTAGATTTATTTATCTGGATGTTTGATTCAAAAAACAGCAATATCCTGGGGATAGAATCTAGGTTGGAAAGATCGCGTGCGGATCAACTACAGGCTGACTGTTTGTGATCACATTATTTGGCCCTGGCCTTGAGGGCAAATGTGTCAGAAAGTTGCTGATTATGGGGCGTGCTGTTGACTTGGCCTTTACGTGTTTTTGAACAGTTGACTAAATGATGAATTTAGGTATGTGTCCCCTGCTCTGAGAAGTCTTAGGGTCTTTCCAGTAGTTTGGTCATTTAATCAGGATAAACCCACAGGTAAATCTCAGGTGCCACAATCACTCTAATGGTGGCTTTATACTGAGAAATGCCAAACCAGATGATGGGGGATCGATACAAGATGCTGAAGTCTGTATACTCAGAACTGTTTATGCCTATTTTTAAAATGTAGAGAGATCACCCTGCAATGCGATTTATATGTTACAGTTATTTGGAGCTAAATCTAAGCTATATGGTATATTTCTGTCTACACTGAGGAGGTCAAGGGTTGGCGTGAATTTATTTGGTAATAAAATGTAAATCCTTTGGTGCATATTTGAAACTTATTCACATTCTGTGTGTGTGTCTGTGAATGTGTGTTAGGGTGTCTATGCGTGTATGTATGTGTGTGTGTGAGGGTGTGTGTGCGTGTCTGTGCATGTATGTGTGTCTATGTAGGTGACTGTTTGCATGTTTGTGTGTGTGTGTGTGTGTGTGTGTGTGTGTGTGTGTGTGTGTGTGTGTGTGTGCGCGTGTGCGTGTGCGTGTGTATGTATGTGTGTGTTTGTATGCATGCTCACCCCTCTCGAGAGGACTCGCCCATGAGTTCAGTCATTTTAATGACAAACACATTCTCTCTGTTTGCCATGCCATTCATAATGACGCACACTGTTGTTTTCAGTGGCTAAAATTAAACTCATATGTTTCTGAGACACCATTGTCTCGGAGACACAAAACTCATTGCCATGTCCATTCTGTTAAATAAAATATTACATACTGTTTTATATAACAGTATTTCATCTGGGTGTGTAATAATCATATTCCAGAGTTGTTGATGCGTGCAATTACACATACTGCATTATGGCGCCTTATTAAGTGTCAAAACATTTCTCTGTAAAATACATTAGCCATACCTTTCAGTAGCTGCACTAGTTTTACCGTCATGTGTTATTACAGTGAAATAAGTATAGTAATTTACACTGACTACATTGTACTTTAAATTTAGAGTAAAAGTGACAGGAACAGTTTAAAGTTGTAAAATAATTGTCAGAAGTAATAAATTAGCTGTGGCATAAAATATAGTTCTGTCTCTCTCTCTCTCTCTCTCTCTCTCTCACTCCCTCTATGTGTTTTTGCACACTGACCATTAAAGCTCAGGCATGGTCTGAGGAAAGTTTTACCTGAGCCATCTATAGAGGGCACCCTGTGGTATTTTCAGGCTTTAACTGTAGTCACTGGAAGCATTGATCCCTGAGCATGTGTGAATTACTGTTGTACCTTAAATATTTATGTGAGGGATATCATAGCCATGTACGATGTGGAATGCATGTCTGACATGTCAGTTTTTTTCTCCGTCTCTTTTCTTTTTCTTTTAAGATGTCAACAATCTAGAGAAAAGATGAAAAGGAGATTCAGGGAGAATGAGGGAGAAGTCCATTTTTTTTTGGATTTCAGTGTGTAACATTTAAATTCTGCTCACCCTAATCAATCCAGAATGTTCTCTGCTTCAGATGGATATTTAATGTTCTTTCTCAACTGTGGAGGTAACTTGATGAAGGTAATTTGCTGAAAATACATTTTTAAAAGATCACCAGGTATTTATTAGTGGGTCATCTATATATGTCATTCAACATGAGTGGACTCATTTGTTGACAGATTAACTTTAAGCATTTAAGATTTCTCAATCAATCCTTTTTTTGACTGCCTGCTTTTTTGCTGAGAGCAGCTAAACAAAAGGTCACTTCATCTCTGCTCCCAGGGTTCACCCCTCAGAGATTCCCTCAGGAGAGGAAATTGAATTAGGAGGGTGAAATCAGGCCCGTTATGTGTGCAATCAGTAGGCTTGAAAAATACTCTCTATTGTAACATGGCAGTAAGCAACAGTTAGAAGCCCGTAACACAAGATTGGGAAGTTTGGATAACAGTCATTGTGTGTGTGTGTGTGTGTGTGCGTGTGCGTGTGCGTGTGTGTGTGTGCATGCATGCGTGTGTGCGTGCGTGTGTGTGTTTGTGTGTGCATGTGCGTGAGTGTGTGTGTGTGAGTGTGTCTGTGTTTTCACCATATGCAAATGTAATTTTTGGAAAGTGTATAAAACTGAATATGCATTGTCTCATCTCTCTGTTTCTTAGTTTTTAATGCAACCATTTCAAATGCTTCAGTTTTCTTATCATTGTTTGTTTTTTTTTTCTTCTTCCTTTCCTCTTGTTATCAGGAGAAGTACTTTGAGGGATTTTTGTTTTTCAGTATATGCCCTTGTTGTCATCAACTGTTGTTGGCATTTGTAACCATGTTCATGTTTTTCTGGATGCCATTGTAATGTGTAATAATTTATATGCAGTAATATTTTTCTCTCATGTTGTTGTTAGTTGTTAATGTACTTTGAAATAATTTCTGTGTTGGTATTTTGCCCTGATACACAGTTTCCTGCTATTGTCTCTCATAGACGGCCCCTAGCCTCCTCAGAGTGGGCCCCTCCCACCCTTACCCCTTCCAACACCAAACACACACACACACACATACACACACGCATATACACACAGACACAGACTCTTTCACTGACTCTCACTCTTTTCTGTCCTTTTCTGCTTCGACTTGCAGCTTCAGTTGGAAGGGGGATCCTGACACCCGTGTCCACTGACAGTGGAGATAAACTGTTGCGAACATTTGTGATCACAAAAGAAGTGAGAGAGAGAGAGAGAGAGAGGAAGACTCCAACAGTTAGTTCAGGGGGGTTAAATCCCATTCCTCCACTCCCTCCTTCGTTCCTTTGCGTTGTGTCTTTTGTCGCGGACTTTTGCTCTTCCCCGGCACCGTTGATCAGAGTGAGTTAATACCCTCAGTAGTTTCTCCTATGGGAACGGGAGCAGAGACGAGGTGAAATTCACACTGGACACACACCAATAGCTGGTAAGTTGCTCACTTTCTTAGTGTCAATGTCTCAGCGTTCCTATAACTTCTGACTTGTTTTTTTCATAATATTGAAGGGTGGAGTGATGAAGGCAAGGCAGTTCTATCAGAGTTTCTCAGAACTTTTTATTTTTTTATTATTTTTAAATGTTCTTAACAGTTTTGAAACCTGAACTTGCAAGTTGTCAAGACTGTTGTCAAGACTTCTGTGACAAACCTCACAAACCCATTTTGTTTTTTACTTTGTATTTCTGAAACACGTCGCTTCCATGCAAGGATCTCTTTATCTCGCTCTTTCTTTCTCTTTCCAACTGTTTTCCTCTCTCTCTCTCTCTCTCTCTCTCTCTCTCTGTCTCTCTCTCTCTGCACTCGGTTTTGGAGTGCCCCTACTCATGTTACCGGCTTCCTCCCGTTGTTTGCGGGTGCAGGTTTTCTCTTCAGCGCTCAGAGTGTCTGCTCCCACGCTCGCGCTCACAGAGGAAGGAAAAGGATGATAAGAGTTAGTGAGCTTGAGGAGGGAGAGGCCCTGTGTCTTATGCCGAGTGGAACTTTAGTGAAGCGTGTGCGTTTTTCACTTGTTTTGTTGTTTTTGGAGGTGATTTTTCTTTTCTGGGTGGAGGGGTGAGAAAATTGGAAACAGACCCACCCACAATTGGAGAGTCAGACAGCATGTGTATGTGTGTGTGTGTGTGTGTGTGTGTGTGTGTGTGTGTGTGTGTGTGTGTGTGCGTGTGTGTCTGTGTCAGTGAGAGGAGGACAAACATCAGAAAGGGGAAAAAAAAAGACGGGATGAGATTTGAAAGTTCAGGGAGAAAGCAGTCCCGCCTGCTGTGTCTCTGGTGTCCTTTTGGTTTTGGAGGGGGAATATGGAAATGTGGGAGGGATGTCAGCATGTGTATGAGGTTGGTTTTTCTGCGTTTGTCTTTGGGTGCGTGAGTGTGAGTGGTTGTGTGTTTGCGTTCATGTGTGTGAATCAGAAAGAAACGCATGCTGTCCTGTTAAGGGAAGAATGAATTTCCTGGGGTCTTCTTATTTATATAGATGGGACAAACCCAACATCTCTGTGTTTTCCATTTTCAACCTGGCTCTGGTCCTCTCAAAGTGTCACTGACACACACAGTCCTAATGATAGAGAGGCTATAGAGTCTGTTGTTTTATCACAAAGGTTAATATTACAGGGGGTGATGTATGATTATTGACACACACAGTCCTAATGTTAAAGAGGCTATAGAGTCTGTTGTTTTATCACAAAGGTTAATATTACAGGGGATGATGTATGAAGAAAGATCCTAGACAATAGGACACTGAAGAAGCAGCAGCTGTGGTGGCTGGTTTATTTCTCATCATATCTGATTCATGGCATCCAGAAGAGAGGCCCATAATCACACACTTATACTCACATTAGCACTCTCCAAGTCTTAACAGATAAGCAACCTTTACTGCTTTGGCTTTATGATCATTACAGATCCCATGACTTTCATCAATGACTGTAAGAGTCTCTACTGAATTTATAGAGAAAGCTCCATTATACGGGATTGCAGCAGGCATCTCCCTCTCATAACTACAGATCAGAAGACCGTGTGAAAGGTTAGGAAAAGCCCACAGTCTGGAATACGATAACACTGTGGGTATGGGCATGTGATGTTAGGACATGAGGAAATGTCCTCTTCTCCAACAGGAGGGGAAGTGGCTCTACCACACAACTCTCGCACAGTCCTTTTGGCTTCCACTGCCGCTAGCTTACCTATTATAATAATGTGTGTGTGTCTGTGTGTGTGTGTGTGTTAGAACATACATAAAGGCTGAGTTTCAAATGTTAGAAAGAGGAGACTTGCTGAAAAAGGCACAGATTGATGTCAGTGAACAGTTCTAGGACATACAATATGCATATATATGTGTGTGTGTGTGTGTGTGTGTATATATATATATGCATATATATATATATATATATATGTGTGTGTGTGTGTGTGTGTGTGTATAGGGTAGGTAAACATGCCTCAGGTGAACACTCCCTCTCTCTCTCTCTCTCTCTCTCTGTGTCACCTTCTATTCACTTACATGCCTCGTCTGCTCCTCTACTCCACCTCCCAGTCCCTCACCCCGCTGCATGTGCTGGGGACGATAAGGCCTTACTGCAGTAGCCTTTCCTGTCCATACAGGAAGTGTTGACTTTCTGTCTGTGGAGCCACTGGACAGTCCTGCCCTTGTCCTGAGTCCACAGGGAGTAGCAGACCATTGCCCCCCCCCCCCACCATCATCCTCTCTGCTATTATCTATTTTAGTCTCATCTGCACCCAGCATTCCATGATGGGACGTCCAGCACATGCACCGAAACAACTGGCCTTTGGCCCCTCCTCCCAGTCCCCCAACAACCATTCACTACTATTCTAAATCACTACCACTCTGGTGTGACCACACTCCAGTACAATTTCACTCTGATAAATTTTGATTTGACATGACTCATTGCTGCTCAAGTCTAAGTAATGTCTGATCTATTTTAAGGCAATTTTCAACTTAGATATCATTAAATGATCATGTGTATGTAGCTGTCTGCTTGTGTGCCAGAGGTCTGCTTGTGTGCCAAATTGATGATTTCTCATTGATGAGAAGACAGAGTGCTGAGGACAACCCCCCCATGTCTTTGATAAACAGATAGACAGATAGACAGGTAGATAGATAGACAGATAGATAGACAGATAGATAGATAGATAGATAGATAGATAGATAGATAGATAGATAGATAGATAGATAGATAGATAGATCTCTTTGGGAATTCTATTCCTGAAGCTAGTCTGTTAGCATTTCAACCAGAGAGGTTATGAGAGGTGAGGAGGTCAAAGCAAGTATCTGGCAGGACATCCTGTCTGACTGAGGAGGATCTCACTTTTCCATTTCCAAACTCACACCTGGATATTACAGGCGGGGGTAAATCTTCACTGTAAACGCAAAACGGTGCAGATATCTTTCAAAAATTGAAGCCGCTGGTGCTTACTGAATTTTTTTTTTTCTCTTGCGCCTTAGCTTTTTTTTCGGTTATCATTTTTTCAGGTTTACAGTGTAGCAGAGTTATTAGGAAAACAATAGCATTCTGTCTTACACATTTTTTTATATATATTGTTCCAACTAGTTTTATAACAGCAGCAGACACAAATGTTATTTTATTGTTGAAGAATTCATTCAAATCACTTTGTTAACAAATTAAACTATAAAAAAAAAATTTTTTTCATCACTCCCCTGCTTATGTGACAGAAATGTTTGACTTCATCATATTGGATGAACGTCACTGAGGTCTTTGTTGATGGATTTACTGAGAGGCTTTGGAATGCAGATTTACGCCCTCCTCTGGTGGCCTGGACAATGAAAAGGGAAATCGCACAGAGCTGCGTGAACAGATGTGGTCTCGAAGACAGTTTAGTTTTTTTTTTCTGGTCAGGCCATAAGAGTGTTATGAGCGAGACTCTGAGATTGAGTTACTGAATGGCTCAATCAATAGCACGTTTAGCTTCGCCCCAGAGTGGTTTCCCTTCTACTATTACACATTTGTCTTTGTCTTTCCTTTTAAATATTTGGAAATTGTGTCGTGAGAGAGAGGAAGTGAGGGACGGTGACTCAGAACTGGGTGCACAAACCTTGAAACAGGATCTGTTTTATACAGGGCAAACTTAACAATCCAAACTGTTTCTCTTTCGCCTGAAATAAAATCTTGATATATCTTTGTATATACTGTGAAATATAATTAACTAACATTACTTGAAAACATTATGCAAACTCACAGTCTTTATTGACTCAAGTACTCAAGTACAATTCACTGACCTCATGTTAGTTTGAAAAAAAATTGAGTGAACTGTTTGTGTATATGAACCGCATTAAAAATAATTCAGAGTTACGGCGTATGTTACAATAAGTAGGCCATTACATCAGTGCTCTTAGGAACAGCAGCTGGCAGGTCACAGTTTACAGACCACCAGTTTAAATTGTGCTCGGTGCCCCAGTCAGATAAGCAACCCCAGAGCTGCCTCTGTGAAGTCCTATGGTTATCCCTGAGATTCGAGTTACGGGCTCGACACTCTTTGAATTTTTCCATTAGACATGATGCAGATGTTTAGCCACAGAATCATCAGAGAGAAAGAGCACACACGTTCAAATTTTAGCTACATTTTCTGGATAAACGCTACAGTCCATGGAAACAGCCAGAGGGACATTGTGTAGTAGCAACTGGATTTCCACTTTAGGATGGACAATGTAAAAAATGACCATGGTAGCAATATTCATGACCACAAATGGAACTGTGCTACGTGTTGTTTAGCATATTAAGAATTGTTTGTGGTGTTTACATGTTGACGGAAATGCAAAGGACCTAGGACTAAGGCAGAAGGAGAGAAAGACAGATAAGTATGACTGAGTTTGGATTTGAAATTTAACAGTTGGATTATGTATTCAGGTTTTGTCTCTCTGACACTCTACTTTACCGAAGATAGCACTAACAAAAGGAATGATATCCTGATGATATTCAGATGTAATTTATTATACCAGATGATAATTGATATTCAGTTTGGAAACTGAATTCCCTAATCGTATTATATATAATCCAGGTATTTCTCTCAGACTCTACATCAATGAAGACTGTTGATAAATGTTGACAAATAGATAGAGATAGATAAATGACTTCTCCCTGTTTTTTTCCTACTACAGTCAGAGACCTGCTCTAGTTTCCATAATATGGTCTCTGTGGTTGTGACTCAGTGGGTAGCACTGAGTGTGTGAGTGTATGTGTGTGTGTGTGTGTGTGTGTGTGTGTGTGTGAGAGAGAGAGAGAAAGAGAGAGACAGTTTGACAGGCAGCTTCAGGGAAATGATATAAATGTGGCAGGGGTCAGACTGGGGGGGTGGTCTGTGTTGTTAGGGATTTGTACATCATCACCACAGTTACACACACACAGACCACAAAGAAGTAGACAGAATGATGTGATTCCTGTCTGCTACACCTTCCATTGTGTCACAGACGTGGTCCATCTCCACAACTTTTTTATCATAAGTGAAACATAACTGTGTTATGAGGCAGTAAGTCTGTTCCAGTTGTTGTATGAAGCAAATCTTACTATCTTATTCAAACTCAAGTAGGAACTAAACTTTTTTTACATGCTATCTGGTTTACATAGATTTTATTGACAAAACTTTATTAGCTTTTAGATTTTATAATGTATGTAGGCGCATTTGTATCAGTTAAATTGTACAGGTCAACAAAAGGTCTTTATTGGTATTCTCCACCCTATTCCCTTTTCTGAGTTGTCATTAAATTGTGAGTCATATCACAGCAGCAGTACTGTTAAGTGGAGATGGGGCATCATTGTTGTTTGACGTGTGTTATCATAGAGGAGGCGATGACTGTTAAAACCTCATTGTCAAGACCTCGGTTTTTTTCCTTCAAAGGGGTGGTAATGTGGGAAAAAGCTTCTCTTGCTTTGACTTTTTAATACAAATATTTTCCATGATGATTTTGATAACTGTGTACTTAAGGCTTAATGTCATTATGCTACAGTTCCTGTGCAATCGAATGACTGTCATATTTCATATGAACGACAATATTTTAGCAGCATTTAGGTAGATGCGTTTTCTCATGCATTCCTCTAGTCAAATTTACATTTCAGTCATTCAGAGATAGGTTAGTTTATGCTTTCGATTGAATGAGTGATTGAAAAAGAAAGAGAGAAGCTATTTTTAGCTTGCATTTCCACCCTAATCCACCCACCTTTTCAGACTGGTTGTTGTTTAAAAACGTTGGCGTTTTATCATGTGATGTCATCAATGTTATTGATATAGATATTTCACATCCACCTTACTGAAGGCCTGATGGGAATTACCCAGAGACTCAGTGCCCTGTCTGGCAGGGTATATTCCACTGCAAGCTTAAACCACACTCAAACTTCCTCTAAATATCCCCTGTCTGCTTCCTTAACAACATATAATGAGTAATGTTTCAGAAGACACACACACACTCACACGTGTGCAGACACACACACATACACACACACACTGTATCTAGCCTTTCAAACAACAATTCCATGAATTTACACACTATTTTATCATTCCACCACTGTCTTACAATATGTTCCTTCCTCGTAATCATTTGTTGTGTGTTTGTAAAGTATGCTACTTTTTCTCGTGGACATTTTGAATTGCTGAGTCAGATACATAAGTGAATGAGTCGATTTGTGTTCGTTTAACCTGTAAAAAAATTGTCTTTGTCTTTTTACATTAGTTTATTTGTCTCTTTTTTTCTATCCCTTTGCACCTTTCGTCCAAAGAGAGACTTTTTTTATAGTACATTAAAAATGACTCTATAATGCATGAAGAGCATTTCCCACAACATATAAAGGTTCAGAAATCTTTTGCCTGTTGTAAACAAGGCTGAGTCCCTGAAAAGATGTCTTTTTTGACATTGTTATCAGAAAATGACGAGTGTACTGACGATATACAGAGTCACAGGCTCAACCTAATCTGTTCAAATATCTATTAAAAGTATTATAAATATAATAGTGTTATTGAACGGAATTTACACACATCTAAAACAAAGAGGACAAAATTTTCTCTCACTGACTCCACTCAGAAATAACAATAGCAAATGGACTTGTGTGTTGAGGTTCAATTTACTTAATGAGATGAGTCAAGGAAACTTAGACCAGGGCAGTTTGAACTATTCCTGTCAGCTTCCATTCAGAATTCAGTTCATGTTTCATCATTACATAAGCTAAGTGTAGGACCTGTGTAACCTGGGAAGAGATACAGTGATTTAGATAAACAGACAAAAGCTGCTTCACATGCCAGGGACTATGTAAAGGTTTGCTACACAAATTACTCAGATATTCAAAGATGAACACCCCCTCTCCAGGGCTAGATGTATTGTAAGCTTACATCTGGAACTGTTACACCCGTCTTTGGTATAGGGCAACAGTTAAGTCAGTAAGTGTAATGGGAGCAAAAGAATGTAAACTGTCATGCATTACACAACTTTGTTACAGATAAAAGTTAACAGATTACAGTAATGCGTTACTTTACATAGTGTTACCCCCAACACTGTTTATGGATGTATTTCTACACCTATAAAAGGTATATATACACTGTCTATAAATTGTCTATTCAAACAACTGTTTTTCTGACTTTATCCCACTTCTGAGGAAACCTTAGCGAGCCAAGGGACTTTTTCTTGTATTTTGGAAAGTGTTTGTGTGACTGGTGAGTCGTAATGTGATGAGGGTCTCTGCTGTGTGTGTGTGTGTGTGTGTGTGTGTGTGTGTGTGCATGTGCGTGTGCGTGTGCGTGCGTGTGTGTGTAAAAGAGACAGAGAGAGTGAGACAAAGCAGTTTCCAGCTAGCATTAACTGAACATTACGCTTTGCTCAGCAGCGTGTTTTTGTACCCACACACCCCACGCTACACAAAAGACTGGAAAAACAGAGTGGAAACACTTAACCGCCTTTTTTTTAACACTTTTTTTTCTTTCTCTCAAGTGAGTTGTGTATATACTGTGATAGTCTCCCTATATGTTTAACATAAACCATATCAACCTTTCAGTATGAGAAGCAATCAATATTTAACTTCCATCTGGTACAAAATGATCTACACATAGTCTGTGATCTATTCATACGTTAAACTCTACATTATTAAACAACACCTGGATGTGGAGTATCTTTCTAAAAAAAAATTTCAAACAGCACTGGTGATACACAGGCTGAACTTGGGAATTCTGAAATGTTCAAAATCTTGAAACTCATCCAAAATGCTTCGAATGCTTTTACCTCCCTTGTGGACTTTTGCTCATTTTAAAAGTTTTGCTATGGGATTTTCAATTAGCAAGCTGGTCAGAGCAGAAAGGTCAGAGCCAAAGTAAGCTGATGGACACAATGTGCAGCAGTGTTGAGAGTCCAGAGGAATATTTGGTTTGTTTTACTCATGAATGAGTCAGACACGGTACAGTGTAATTGCACTGTACACCACACCCAGAATCTTGACAAATCCATTTCTCCGTCAAGCTTTGAAATTCCCATGAAATACATTTATGAATGCACGCACGCACACACACACACACAAACACACATACACACACACAAAAATTCTCCTCTCTCAGCCTCCTGAGATTTAAACTTTCCTTTCCTCTCCACACCCGCACTTTCTCTCAGTCTTCATCTCTCTTCTCCACCATCTGTTTTTTCTCTGCTTTCCTTAAAATACTCTTTTTCTGCTTTCCTCAAACTACTCTTTTTCTGCTTTCCTTAAACTACTCTTCCTCTGCTTTCCTTAAACTACTCTTCCTCTGCTTTCCTTAAACTACTCTTCCTCTGCTTTCCTTAAACTACTCTTCCTCTGCTTTCCTTAAACTTCTCTTCCTCTGCTTTCCTTAAACTTCTTGTCCCCCCTCCCTCCTTCCCTATCACTCTCCCCCACCCTACTTTAACTGTTGGTTGCTCTATCACTCCTTATCCAGCATTCTCTACATTCCTCCTGATTTTCTGAAGGGATGGACCCTGCTGGCACACCATAACCCCACATCCTCTCTCTCTCTCTCTCTCTCTCTCTCTCTCTCTCTCTTTTTCTCTTCTTATGCACACATTTTGCTTTGCTTCATCTCTTTTCATTTATATAATATGACGACAACTTCTTTAGCTGTGGAGCTAATTAGCCTCACTGTGTCTGACAATATAACCAGATCATATTATTGTTCTCTGCACATAAGTGAATCATGGAAGTTCTTTTGTGAGGTGCAAGTTTCAGGCAGAGGAAAGATGTACAAGTGACATATTGTATCAGATATATTTCATTATGACTGTCCCGTTATACTCATCACAAATACAAAATAATATAAAAGGGTAACCTAAGTGAAATACTCGCGTAAAATTAGATTTAAGATTAGGTTTAAGAAGTGACTAACAGCTGGGGAGCAGAGCTGTAATCTACTTCGAGGCATTCCTACAGTGTATTAAACTCCAGTGCACTTCCATTCATTTGTGTATTGAACTCAGCTGTTCCCAATTAAGAGCCTGTAATCACTGGAAAGGGACATGACTCATCTCCTTCTACAACAGGTCATGCCACTTGAGATATTCACAAAAAGGAAAAGTTTGATGTAAAATACCCACTTGTGGTCTTATGAGTATACTCATCTGAAAATACAAAAACCCAAGAACAACAAAATATGTCTTCAACACAGATGAGAGGAGCAGGGTGGCTGTTTTGGTACCCTGTTCTGATTATCCATTTCATATTTCAGAATCATTTACAGTTCAGACTGGGACTGTTCACTGCCACACGTCTGCCTTCATTGACCCAAAGGCTATGAATTCACAATAGTAATTGCAAGAGTAATGCTTTGTGTGCTTTTTAAAAATCACACCTGTGTTACATCATACTTAGACCAAAATCTTCAACCTGTTGAGGGCTGTTTTTTTTTTTCTTTTTTCAGTTTGTTGTGATACCGTGACAGTTAGTGGCTGAACATTGGAGAGAAGGGCCGTGAGGTTTGTATCTCAGGGCGATTCTGGGACGCAAACCCAGAGCCAAAAAACTGACATTTACAGACAAACATACTTTATGTGTACAACCTCTATGAGATGTACAAGCAAATG
Organism: Chanos chanos; assembly: GCF_902362185.1. Taxonomy (NCBI): domain Eukaryota; kingdom Metazoa; phylum Chordata; class Actinopteri; order Gonorynchiformes; family Chanidae; genus Chanos; species Chanos chanos. The sequence continues at coordinate 33,708,065 of NC_044497.1, forward strand.
CCACAGAGAATCCAATTAGAGCCGGTCAACAAGAAGTATTATAGACACTCATCCCAACCATGCCTGTGAGTGTTTGTGTTTGTGTTTGTGTGTGTGTGTGTGTGTGTGTGTGTGCGTGTGTGTGTGTGTGTGTGTGTGTGTGTGTGTGCATGTGCATGTGCGTGTGTGCGTGCGTGCATGTTGACGGACGACACAAAGTCTGCAGATGTAATTAAATCTGTTTTGGACATCTGACCAAGTCCGTTGACATTTAAGACTGTCAGAGACTTTGTCTTGTTTGGGATTTTCTGTCTAATCACAGACAGTAGGTTATCAACCACTTCCCTACCATTCCTGGACCAGCATAAACCTTTAATGAAGCTTAACAAAATCATTAGTTAGATTTCCTGCTGTTGCTGGACAGTTAGTACTGAAACCAATACACACACACAGATCTCACTTACTTAGCCAATTTTCTTGACTGATAGTTGAGACAAAATCAGAATTTGAGACAATGTGTTTATTTTTGCTCATTTTCTCTCAATCTCAAAAAGCACACATCATGCTTGTGATTATCAGAGTTTGTACATGAGTAACAGTAACAGAAGAAATTCTTATGCTGTTTATTAACCTGAAAGATTGATCTAATTAGCCTCACTAGTTAGAACATCTCCGTCCAACCTCCTAATCATAACACTAATCAATAGACTTTTGGTAATCAAAAATAAATAAAATAATCATACTGTAAATTCAATGTTTATGATGGCTACGCATGCACAACATTTCATTTAGAGGGTTCACCCAAGTTCCACTGCATTTTAGCATGAAAACCAAAATGAGTTCACATTTGAGGATGTTGGTTAACCTACATTTTTGGCACACTTTTGTTTGGGATATTTCATTTTGAGCTGTTTCTTGTAGTTACAAACAGCAGACACTCCTAATGCCTACTGATCTTGTACTGATGTGTTAGAAAGATCTGAGAGGAACTCCGCTAAACAAATGAGATCTACAAAAGACCCAGCTGTGTATCAGTGTATCTGTGTGCATGTTTGTGTTAGAGAGAAAGAGAGAGAGATAGAGTAAAAGAGATAGAGAGAGAAAAAGAGAGACAGAGTGTTATACAGTTTCAGGTTTATAAATCTCCATGTCTTACATGATGCCCTAGGCTCTGAGCCCCAGGATCTCAGCTGTGTGTGTGTGTGTGTGTGTGTGTGTGTGTGTGCGTGCGTGCGTGTGTGTGTGAGCAGGGAAGACAGAGCTTAGGTAGCCGCATGGTGCCTCATCCTAAGAACCCAGCTGGGTTTAGGCTGGTCACTGCAACAAAGGCTTCCTTCATTCTCTCTCTCTCACCCTCTCTCTCTCTCACTCTCTCTCCCCCCATAAGTCTGTCTGTCTTTATCTCCCCTCTCCATTCTCAGTCTTCAGTACATCCCTAAGTATCAAATATATCAACCAAATGAACACTAGTTTATTTTGCTATGTAAAACATAAAAATACAAAACATATAAATAATTACTGTATTAAATGTTACAAATATCCTTGAATGACTTGAGATATGGAGAACAACTACATGGTGCACTGCTACATAACTTATTAAGAAGTTCTTGACCCCACTATGGAACCAAGCCCAGATAATTTAAGGACACGTTTCATAATATTTATGTAAAGATAAATTTGTGTGTGTATGTGTGTGTCTGTCTGTCTGTGCTCGTGTGTGTTCATGTGTGCATATGCTTGTCTGTGTCTGTAATTGTGTGTGGGAGGTGACAAACAATCAGTTGACCACATCCTGTGCTTATTGAACCGACTAAATTTTTTTTTCTTTTTTGACGACGTCTCTTTCATACTTACTGGAATCTGAAAAAAAAGGCAGAATTTTTAACTATAAAAGATACTGTTTGCATATTTCCTGCATTCTGGGTCAGTCCTTTTTTTGGGATTTCTCATTGAAAGCAGCTGGAAGTTTAGGTCTTGCTCAGTCCAAATGCCGCAATAACTCATTATAACTAGGACAAACAATAGTCTAGTGTGGTAGGTGTAAGTTATATCTCTACCTAAAGATGTTTTTTTGTACATGCAAACAGTGATTAATATGATATCTTTGCACTAAATTACGTCTCTGTTTAATGCAGCCAGATAATATTTGTAATTATGATATTATATATTAGCAGAAAATATCATACAACATTTACTGAAAACAAGGTTTACTAACATGTATATGTGTGTGTGTGTGTGTGTGTGTGTGTGTGCTCAGTGTTTCAGTGTCACACTGTGGTCGTGTTATTTTCAGCTCAAACCGGACGTGATTCAGACTGAGGGATTGTGTAATCATCTCTCTCTCTCTCACACACACACACACACACACACACACTTATGAATATACACACACTGACACACACACACACACACACACATATCTCTACACCCACACCTAGGAGGGTTTCTGGTAAGGGCACTGGGTTCCCCCGGGCAGGTTAGATGTGCGTTAATTTGTGTTGTACAGTTTCGATCTTGGTGTGCATGAGGATTTAGCTCTGAACGAGGTGTTCTCTGAGTATGCTGGAAATCAGAGTATTGAAACTCAACAGAAAAAGACAGAAAAGAGAACCCCTAACTGGGGAAAACAGTAACACACATACACAACCATTCACATTAATACATACGCTATAAGTTGATTTAATTATTTAATGCTCACTTAGCTTTGAACATTAAGTTTAAGGTTGCTCTCAACGTGAGTCATATTAGTAGCATTTACTTGATCCAGTCAAGGAGATGAGTTTGTATTGAGGTGTGACACTGTAGAGTTTACAGTGTGGACTGTATGCACATAAAAATATGCACATAATTCAATAACCAATATATGCATCAAAGAACTATAATACACAGTAAAATCTAATTAATAATGGTAATAGTGCAAACTTAAATAAAGTGTAATTGTGCACAAAAATGCATGAGGATAAATTACTTCAGTGAGTTAAGTTTTTGCACCATTTTTTATGTTAACCAGTTTGATATTACCGTGTAACTCCCTTATCTTGCATTTACAATCTAAAAAAACTTAAAACAGTTTTTTGTCATTGAGACAACAATCTATAGTTTAAGAATTACTTTTCCCAGTCAACATGGTGTACAGGTAGTGCAGAGGAAACTACAACCCCCCTGTTGATTTAGCTAGCAGCTGACCTGTTTTCCAGGAAACAGGCCGCTTCATCTTGGTACAGCGCGCGTGTGTGTGTGGCTCGTGCGCGCTGACCACCGAGACCGGGAAGACCTGCAGCCGGGGGTGGGCTGACATGCACCGAGAAAATTCGACGCTATGGCTGACGCTGTAATGCATCCTTATCTGTCATTCTCTCCAATCGAGAGCACCTTTTTCGTCAGATGACCATAAAACGTTTAGACTCATATCTGATTGAAATAACATCTTGCTTCCCGCAGTTACTGTTTCAGAGGTATTCACAACTCTGGCTGTTTTATATCAGAATTATGCTCAAATGTAATCTGGAGAATATCTGAGTTTGGGGCTGTCGCGCGTTTACGCGTGGGTAAATGTATTTTTTAGGGATCTCTTTGAACTTTGATTTTGGAAATAAGAATAACATTTCAGCAGAATTGTCATTGTATAATAATGCTTAGAATAACATAAACTTAAATAAATTTGATCAAATTAATAAATAAAACGTTTTCGATTTCATATGCTATTTAAATTTACAACAACAACAACAACAACAACACTTTTTCCAAACAAAAACGAAATCCACATTGGCATAGAGACACGAGGAGGGTGCCTAAGAACCATTCAATAAAAATACACTAGAGTGCAGTGTGGAAGTTTATTGTAGGATTGGCTGCAGAGCTAACCAATGAGAAGCTCAGAAACGGAAACAATGCAAGAGAGAAGTCGTGTGATGTCAAAGCTATTTTTGGTGGTACCCGCCTAGATTTCTATTTTCGTCCTGCTCAGGGGACGGACTTACTAAGTTACTTGTAATAACTCTGTCTCTGTGTCTTTTGGTCTCTCTCGTTGTCGCATAATTTACTAGTATCTCTATCAGTCCAGTTTTGGATTTATAAGGGACGGACCTCTGAGCATCTTCACAGCAAAATAAAGTGAACACCTCAAGACGACGGAAATTGTTTTTTTCTCTTTTTCTTTTTTTTTGCTTGGAAAGTTTCAGAGAGAGGACTGAGTTGTTGCATTTTATGGGTGATTCATACGAGGTACAGATAATTTCCTTTATTTCTCATGCAAAAGAATTCTGAGTGTGGGTATGCCTTATTCGGCAGGAGACAGATTAAACTGATTATCATTAGCCTACTTTTGATCTCTTCTTGACACGCGGTAGTTAGATCTCAGTCATTTTTGTAGAATACCTGCAGTTCCGTATGATGTAGGCTATGTCTAAAGCGGCTTTTTCAACAACACACTCCAGTTAGTATGGATGTGTAGTTTTGAAGGTCGCAAACACAGAAAGTAGGCTATTTCTTTTCTGACGGTGGTACGATGCTGCAGGTTTCTTAGTACCCCGGCTCGCCGCTGCTTCTGTGAATCACTTGTCAGTCAAGTGTGTGGTAACGAACCAATAGTCCACGTAGAAAGGGATAGACTGTAGTGCGATTTGTAGCCTACAGCTTTATGAATAGTTGTCATATGTCTTGCAAAAGCCTTCACTAAGGCTTCTTAAGATACATTAAGAAGTACAATTTTCACTTGTCGCATTTGCATCTAAGGTAATCTGAGTAGTAACAGAGTCTGAGTAGAAACTGTGTAAAAGTTAAGCGTTGATATTTATCGTGGAGTTGCTCCCAACGAGGAGCAGAATGGTGTTAATCGGGAATCTTTGTAAAGATTCGTATTCACATTTTAGCTGGAATATTCCAATACTGACTGAAAACAACATTTAACTTTTTATTCTATAGACAAAAATCTTAACTGATTTTTCAACAGATGGAAGTACGTCGTCGGGACCGACCGTAGAATCGTTAGGAGGAGACAGTCATTGTACAGGAGGGGCAGGTAAGTTACACTCATTTTAAGTGTTAACAGGCTAACACTTTCTTTAAGTTCACACAGGCTTTGTTTCACTCTCTGTTTATGTCATAACGAATCATGATACATTCGCCGACCCCAACATTTTTCAGATGTATTTCGGATTCATCTTCAACATATAGGCGTAATGCTCACGCACAAATATGCTGGATTCATTTATAGTGGTTTTACACTGAGGAATTGAAACAACAGTTTATCTGACTTGTTGGTTCTTCCCAGACACGCATGTGTATTTTAACTCGTGAATAATTTAACCACAGAATGGAAGTACATTCCTTTCTCAAAACCAAGCAGTTATCAGATACTTCAGTGGAACCTCTAGATTGCTCAGTTTTCTTTGTGCAAATGTAGCAAAGGATGAGATGAACTTTTATACACTGTTTTTGGTGTGTGTGTGTGTATGTGTGTGTGTGTGTGTGCATGCTTGAGCGTGCTTATGTGTGTGAGTTTTTGTGTGTCTGACAGAGAGGTGGTTTTACACACATTACATTCACACTACATTTATCTAAGGTGTGACACGGTTGGCAAATGGTAATTGCATTCAAATTTGCGCTGGGCTAAAAGCGCAAGGTGGTTTCCCCTGATGTTTTTCTCTAATACATGTTTATTTTTTCACTGTCAAATGGATTGACTTTGTAGAACTCTAGCTTGAACCATAACTTTGGCATTTGGTATCATTGTTAACAATATACAGAGCCTAGACTAGTTTCTCTCTCCCTCTCTCTCTCTCTCTGTCTTTGTCTCCCTCTCTCTCTCTAAAGCTTCTTTTGCCCTGTGGGATTGAATAACTCGAGTTCCTTGTATGACTGTGACATGTGACAGAGCAGGATGGCTTAGTGTAGGTAAACAGTGGAACAGATGCCGTGGCAATGTGGCCCACTACTGTTCATCATAAACGGGCTGTGCTGCCCTGTGCACCAGATTAACATGTGGAGCTGAGCTCATAAAGAAATAAATGCTGTTCGTTCTTATAAGTCTGTCTGGGTAAATGTAACTGGGTTGGTTAAAAAGGATCATAGTGATTACTGAATTTCTAGCTCTCTTCAGTTAAATGTGAGACACGTACTGTGCGTAAAACATGCAGTGCGTGTGCTGGTGTAATTTTGACAAATAATGTTTGGTTGTTGGGATATAGAAAAGGTGACAGCTCCTCTGCAGTTTGAAGTTTTAGTATGGAGATGGCCTTCAGTTCTGTTCAGTTTTCTGAAGTGTCCACTCCTCACAGCTCAGAGGGAGTAAAACAGGGAGTATCATCAGTCTTCTGTGAGAGCTTTAGTGCTCCTTGGTGGTGACACACCGTAAACAGGCCATTTGAAATGAGAGGCAGTGTGAGGCGGGAAAAGTGGGCTCGTTTGCAAAGGGCTCAGATTCCACCGCAGTGTTCTGCACACTGGCTGGAAAAACACGATGAGGTCATGGCTGAGGGCGGGCGTGTTGGATTTCGGCCGTGCCCGTGAGAGGGAAACTACACCACGCCGCTCCACGGTTCTTTTGTGGGTCTGTAATCATGATCCTCACCCCGGCAACCGTAACCATGCTCATAACCATGGCCAACTGTAACCGTGCTCTTCTCCATGGCAATTGTAACTTCGCTCATAACTGTGGGTGAAAGTATAGCTATGTTCCTCACCATGGAACTGTCATCACACTCCTCACCTTGATGACTATAACTGTGCTTTTGGGCTGAATTTTGGTTGTGTCCATGTTCATGAGAGCCGAGTGACACCACACGGTCTCTCAGCTTCTTTGTGGGAACTGGATCATAATCCTCACTGTGGCAGCTATAACCATGTTCAGAATTGTGTCTGAACTGAACTTTGCCAAGGCAACAGTAACCATGCCTACCACAATAGCCAGCCATAACTATACCTCTTTTCACAAAATACAGAGAGTATGTTCTTCACTTTAGGTGCCGTAAACAAGCTCCTAACCAAATTGACCTGCTCTACACAGCCCAGGAGATGTATGAAAACATGAAGATGTTCCATGTTTGTTTCTACTCATACAACAATATGATTTGTAGATTATATGATTTCCATCCTTACAATGGTTTTTTCAGATTGTGAAGGTGTCTCTGAGTATTACATCTGGAAGAGACAAGATCATGAGATGCACTTTGCCTTACTAACTCTTTACTCTCATTACTTGAGTCCCTCAAAAGCTGCTTTAGAGGCTTTGTGACTTGGGCTTGTTATGTAAGTGTGACTTTTACTTAATTGTTAAAAACTGCTATTTTTTCAACAAAAGCCAGGTGTATTAAGCTATTACACCTCGTACTACATTAATCTGCATATTGTCCCCTTGATGTAAAATCTCACATCGTGGAGTGTATGAAAGCAGTGTGAAAGAACCTATCAGAGGGTCATGAGTAGTTCAGTTGGCAGAGCGTCGCCACTGTTGGTCTGCTGATTTGGATGGGAACTAAACCTTTTTTCGAGAGGCATTTATACATTCCCCTGAACAGAGGAGCGGAGCAGGAGAGGTTGCGACAATAGCGAGATTGTTTTGCAGGGAGCCGCAGTAAAGATCACATTTCCTGTTACTGGCTGAAACTCAGTGTCAGCTGACTGCTCCCTCCCTCCCTGCTCTTGCTGTCTTCAGAATTAAACTGAAATCCTCAGGCACTAGTTAAATTCACTTGATGGAGAGAAGCCTGTTTGATGCAGTAACTCCAAAAGTTTTAGCCAGATTCCACAGAAGCTGTTGATATATCTCCGTTCAGTAAGGATACACTTAGGGCAACATTTTTGTACTGCAGTGAAGTAGCATTGATTTGTCAACATTGAACATATCTGGTGGATGAATGTCTTAGTTAAGTAGTTTTGACCAAATACAAGAGGCTTTGTTACTGTACTTGAGACACAATCTCAAACCTGTTTTTGTTGTAGAGTTTGTATGGATACATCAGTGTTTAGATGTAGCCAGTGAGAATGTCTAAGAACTTTTGGACTGTCTACAGTAACTCAGACAGTATACTTTTAATGGATACAGGACAATATTCAACCCAGACTAACACCCTTCTGAGGAAAAACACTCTATCAGTCCTCAAGCAACATCAGAGACAAGGAAGTGTTTTGTCACAAGGGCAGTTATTTGTTTAAGTTTACTGAACTGTAAGATCTAGGTAAACTTCCATAGAGCATTGTGTGTGTGTGTGTGTGTGTGTGTGTGTGTGTAGGGGTGTGTGAGGTTACAGAGTATGGTAATGGTCTGCTCCTTTGTTGTGAACTTGGACACGAAGTCATGAGTCTGCATATTCATGAGGTGTATTCCTGCTGAAAATTTTTCTCAGACAGCCGTTAAACTTTAAAGAAAATCCACAGAGAGTGCTAGATATAAGAGTGGGAGAGAGAGAGAGAGAGAGAAAGAGAAAGAAGGAGAGAGAGACAAAGAGGCATGAAGATTTGGATGAAGAGGGGAGAGAGGGAGAGAAATTCTTGAAGAGGTGTCATTATATGAATTCTTGCGTCCACTGGAGAGTAGTGAGAGCTCACCGCTGAATTACACTGCAGAGTGGCTCCATGTGGAGTGGCAGTAAATTGTGGGGAGCCCCCCCCCGCCCCCCCCCCAACGCCCCTTCAGTCCCCACTACATGCTTCCAGAGCTGACAGCATGGTTTCCGCATCCTAAAACAGCTTTTAGTCTCCCAACCAGGACTAAATCCGTTGTGGGAGTGTATGTCTTTATGTGTCTTTTATTGTGTGTTTCACACTCTCACAGTTTAAGGCATTTAGCTCATGATTATCAAGCACCTGCATTTGTGTCACACATGCTAACACACACCTAGAGCCTTCAATCAAACAAAATGTCTGTTGTTTTTCTTACATAATGAAAATGAAAATGAGGAAGGAGCTGTCGCAACAGTGGTGAGGCAGTTTATGAAGTGACTGAAGCTGTGTCAATAATCTTTATCCAGGCTCAAGCAGCCCTGTTATATTACAGTATAGTACAACTCCTCTCAATATCCAGCTGTCTTCACACCTGATTTTAGTCTCTCTTTCCCTCTATCTATCTATCTATCTATCTATCTATCTATCTATCTATCTATCTATCTATCTATCTATCTATCTATCTATTTATCTATATGTCTATTTGTCTGTCTATCAGTCTATCTATCTGTCTATCTATCTGTATGACACTGATGTTGTTTTTCAGTGTGTATGTCATGGGATGTTTATAACACTGTAGTACACTGTAATGGCTCTTATAAGCATGTTAATTATGAGGTCTCAAACGTCTTAGCGAGAGACATTTGTGCTGTCTCCATTAGGACAATGTGAAGAATGCCTTTGATGTTTGGGAAACAGAGTGATAGAGTGAAAGACAAGAGTGAGTTTTGTGAGTTTCAGGGCTTCGGGGCAGGGTCAGGGAAGGTTTGGGCTGTGTGTTTGTTGTTTGTGTGTGTGTGTGTGTGTGTGGCTGTGACTATGTTGCTGTGTGAATTGGTCTCAATGATATTTTCTCTCTGGCAGCAATAGTCTTGTGTGTTTGAATTTTTGGTGAAGAACGTGCACTCCATTGCAAGGCTGAGTCAACTTTGAAGTCAAGTTCACAGCACAAGCGCTATGCTTTTTGCCCACACGTATTAGTTCAGTTATCTGATTATTCCTAGGAATGGCAATGAGCTAAAGAAAGTGCTAATTACTGCTTTTTCTGTGTGTGTGTGTGTGTGTGTGTGTGTGTGTGCTTGTTTGTGTGTGTGTGTGTGTGTGTATGTCTATATATGTGTGTGTTGTTTGACATGGATCCACTGGCCCTTGGCCCACATAGCACACTATGACACCTTGTTAGTCAATCTGCTTCAAGCAGGAACCAGCAATGAGACTATAAACAGCACTGTGTAGCAAGAGTATACTGAGGAAACGCTTACAGAATGTACAGAACATGCACTTAAATACACACACGCGCACACACACACACACACTTGTCACAGCTGGAGTCCCAAACTTACACCATACTTAATAACAATAGAACAAACTCTCTGTATATCAGCATCTTCATCTCCAATGTGTACAACTATAAATACACACACACCAATGGTCTGGGCAGCTGCTTTAGAGGGAGGAATGGCTCTGACAGCTGTGGATTCCTTCAGGAATAAAGAGAGAGAGAGAGAGAGAGAGAGAGAGAGAGTAAGGGAGGGAATGGTGGAGGGAGTGGGTATACAGGCAGGGCAGAAGAGAGATAGTAAGAATTCAAGAAAGTGAGCAAAAACAGAGAGCTAGCATAAAAGAACTAGAGAGGGAGAGAGAGCTGGAGGGTGTATGTGAATGCGGTTAGCAGCCTCTAAAATTGGAGATCCTGTCTTGCACAAGGTCGATTTAGCAACAGCAAAGAAAAAAAAGAGAGTGAAAGAGTGAAAAAAAAAACATAAAAAAGAAAGAGACAGAGTGTGTGCTCAGAAAAAAAAGAACTACGTAAATGTGTAAACATATCTCATAATTCTAATGAATACACTCACATCCTTAGAAACAAACACACACACACACACTATCAGTGTTGTATGGGAATCACTCTACACATTAAATGGAAAAGGCCTTCAGCCTTATTAATCCTTAACTCCTTTCTCTGTCTCTGTGGGCTCATTTGGTGTGAACCCTGAGGGATAATCAGATACTAGGCGAGGTTAGCCATTAAGTGGCTCTGTTTAATGGGTAGCTGCCACTGGTTGGGGGTAAACTAGAGGAAAAGACTCTGGTTAATACATTGCCATGTGACACTGTGCCTGTTACCTTTAGCACTTTAGTAGACATAAGACTATCATAAGCTTAAATAACAGCCTAATATTCTATATGAGGTGTTTACTGGGCTGGGGTGTGGAGTCTAGACTGTGTAGTGTGGTATGGTGTAACATGGTTTAGTGTGGTATTGTGTTGTATAATACAGTATAGCATAGGGAACGACATGTTGTATGGTATAACGTTTGCTGGGTTTTGCACTTAACTGCAGTGTGTCTACTGTACTTGAGGGTAAAACATGAAGTTGTCTCTGATCTAGAAACTCATAGGACAGAAATAGCTATGCACCAGAAGTCACAAAAAGGAAACTGCAAACAGGAAGAGTCTCTCTCTCTCTCTCTCTCTCTCTCTCTCTCTCTCTCTCTCTCTTTCTTTCTTTCTTTCTTTCTGTCTCTCTCTCTCTCTCACATTGTTGTGCTTTTATAGACCACTTCCTTGTGCCCCAGGAGGTCTCCATGGCAACCTAAAGCCTGTCTCTTGAATGTTTATGAGGTGGCCTGAAGCAGCCATGAAAGAGAGAGAGGGGTGAGAGACAGAGGGAAAGGAAAGAAAAGAAAAGACAAGAAAAGAGGGGAAGAGAAGGAAAGAAAGAGGATGTTGTCATTGACCACAGCTGAGAACAGTGGAGTAGCACTTCTGACTAATTATAGTTAGAGAGAGAGAGAGATTTCATAAAGGGCAGAGGTGCAGCAGTGCAGCAGTTTTTCATCCTCAGGCTATTTATATGAAGTTGCTGATTGTTTTTGAGTTGAGCATAGCTGGGGCCCTAACGAGAGCTTCCTCAGGAAACCAAACAACCCAGCTCCTCTCCTGGTGATCTCACAGGGACGGGGCGTGCTTTGTGTGTGTGTGTGTGTGTGTGTGTGTGTGTGTGTGCGTGCTGGAGCTAATTAAAATGACTGAGCCCTCCTCTGTTGTTGATTAAATCTCCCCTGGTTCACTCTTTTGGCCTTTGGGGCCTCTGACACTTATTTATGGCAGAGAGAGAGAGAGAGAGAGACTGCTCATGATGCAACATATGGTTTTAACTGTAGTCTTTCGCTGGACCTGCATAATAGTTAATTTGATCAGATTCAGGCAGTCATAAACTCTCTGGTTATTCAACTTGATACTGACATATTTGCATGCAATGTGGTACCAGGCAAAGTTCTGTGATGCACTGAGCTAACATATAACTGTGTATTGCCTCAGAGCTGATCCTTACCATCACAAAAACAGGATCATAACTGTGGCTAACTGATATTGGTGGATTGCAGTCTTTTACTCACAATTCTGATGGGTCTTTTTTTTATATAAACCACATCAATCCACATGAAACAGACCTTTCTGCCAAAGTCTTTTCAAGATTCAGAGAAATCAAATTGCTAAAAATCTAAGGATAATTTTCACAGAGCGTGACAAATCCACCAATCAGCAGTGTTGAGTTAAGCCGCGTTACAGCTGAGTGGTCATCCGGATTGAATGAAAAGTCACCTGGTCAATTAGAAACATTAAAGGAGGGAGGCGCAGATGACACATGCTAAGCGCCTGACGAGGTGATGAAATGGCTGGTTAGAAATGACACCAGTAAGGGAGTGTTTTTCTTCTTCTGTTTGATTCCACAGTATACTTAGTTTAGATGAAAGTGATTGAAGTGACTAAGGGTTATAATTAGAAGCTCGTGTTTTTTTTTTGGGGGGGGGGGGGGGGGGGGGGGGGGGGTTGGTGAACCAATGTTCTGCTACTGAGCTGGATTGATCTCTTACCAGGAACTTGAGTAGTTTTGGAAACTTGGAGCACAGAACAGGGGGAAACTTTATCCTTAACTTTATACATAATAGATAACCTTCATTTTTGCTGGTCTTCGCACACATACGCAGACATGCGTATCCACGCAGGCACGCGCACAGAAACATTCACAGTTAATTGCCGGCACTAGTCTTTTGTCCTTCTAACACACTTTGTCACCTCATTTTCTAGTCTGTTTGACATGAAAAGCTGTGAGATTGTCATAAGCGTCTCTTTGCCGTGGAGCAGGTTTTTGAACATACTTGTGTTTGCATAAATGACATTTTCCCCTCTGTTTTCCTCAGGCTGGCTGCCCCAATACATTACATCAAGGGCATCTGGTAAAACATACTAATCACACACAATGCACGCACACACTCACGCATTACACACATGCCCTATTTCTCAGCGATAATAACACCATAGGCTAATTCTTGGCCCTCTGTCTTGTCACCGTTGGTGTTACTTTGCTTTGACTATTGAGAGATTTATTACACCCATAAGAATCCTCAGGATGACCTGCTATGGTGAATATGGAACAGAGTGTGTTCTGGAGTGTCGTCCCTCTAAGGCACCGCTGTCAAAGATAGAAGATGAACCAGCTAAACTCTACCTCGTGGATGAATGTGTCTAACCAGAAAAGTGTATCACACTTTCTTCCTTCCTGAGTACCAAAATGATATGTTTTTCTCCCACCATAATCCCTCTGAAGTGTTAGTGTGTCCCTGTTGCTGTTCTCACAGGGAAGCAGGGTTGTGTCGTTCTCTCTAAACCTCAGTCCTGAGTCAGAGAGGAATCCACTACAGGAGACAGACAAATCAGGAGCAGATATATTTGCATTCATTCATTTAGCAAAAGCTTTTATCCAGAGTGTTTAACAAAGGGTGTACAGTTAATTGACCCTTCTCATCTCAGAAGCAAATGCACATATTGCACTGTAGATTTTCATAACCATGATGTAACTGTTACAATACCTTCCTATCAGACTCTTTAAAACAGATGACTAGCCTGTCCCTTGCCCTGATACAAATGAACTGACTGATAGAATCTAGGCTGTCACTGTGCCACTGTGCCACTGAACACATACACACACACACACACATACACGCAGACACACATACACACTCACAAGTGAAGCTTCCTCTGTAATGAAATGTGAAGGATGTGTGTGTGTATGTGTGTGTATGTAGGGCTGTGTGTACCCGTTTAGCTTATACAATACAAGCCCATTTGTGTATGTTGGTGTGTGTGTGTGTGTGTGTGTGTGAAAGCATATTTTGCATTCTGGAATGAAGGGATGATGGACAGAGAGATGAAGGTAAAACCAGAGAAGTGAAAAGGGGGACTCTGGTTGCAATGTAGTCCTGGAGGTAAAGTCACACACACACACACACGTACACGCACGCGTGTATACACAGACACAGACACGTATCATAGTAAGCACTCCCTGTCTCCCTCAGGCTGGAGGGTTTGAAAAGTTTCAGCAGTGTCTGAATGGGGCCTCTTGGGTTTCTTTCTCAGGAGTGTCAGGTTTTAAAAACAGCCCTTTCCTCTGGTTCTCTCTCTCTCTCTCTCTCTCTCTCTCTCTCTCTCACACACACACACACATACTCACACACACACTAAAGTACTCTCTGCTCTGTAAGATAATTAAAGAGTAGTGAGGAAAAGTGATCATTAATGCCATCAGACTCATCTTAAAAAAGACTTTTGTATGCGCGTTTAGGAGGAGTCATTTTCAGATCTGGTCACGGCACTGAATAATGCCAATCATTACCTTTCTATCCACTCTGGCCTGCCTCAACACATACCTACACACCGAACCCTCTGAAACAGGACACACTTGGCAGATCTAACTACTTACACACTGAACAATCCGGCCTATACATCTGGAAATTAGGAACTTGTGAAACCAGCATTTGCCTTGACAAGAAGTATTAGAATGATCTGTGTTACTGAGGTGGTATTTGCTATGTGTAGCTTAGCTACAGCTAAGAGAGACGCAGGACCAGACACATCATTGGTTCATTCCAGTTAAGACAGTGGGGTGTGTGTGTGTGTGTGTGTCTGTGCGTCTGAGTGAGTATGTGTGTGAGAGAGTGTTGATAACCTTTGTCACTTAGCACACTAAGACTGATGATGTACATTGATATTTTAGTGAGGACATGTCTGATGTCTTCTTATAGCCTACACAAGCACACACACACACACACACAGAGAAAGAGAGAAAGGAGAGAGAGAGAGAGAGAGAGTAACCAAGACATATGCAAAGATGCTGATATGAGAATATGTAAACATAGACAAGCCCATGTTTAATCTGTTAACGCACCCCCCAATCCCATTTCTATCCCTGAGGGATGGTTTACATGCATTTCCTCTTGACTTCACCACACTATCAGATGAATGCAGTAAACATCATTCTCCACTGAAATTAGCTGAGCTAAAATAAAACATACAGTTTTTCCTCCTGTGACAGAACAGAATAGCGCAGTACATGCCAATTATCAAACCCAGCTTTGGCATCAGCCAATAAGGAACAATGGGCGGGGTTGACCCCAGAAGGGCTGATGTCACTCACCCCATGCTTCCTGTTTTGCCGACCGTTGTTATTTTGAGACGACTAATTTCGCTCCCCAGCGTGGAGGCTCAGTAGGAGATTTATGCCCACAGAACTGCTCCTATTGTCTGTGTTTCCCATATTCCTGCGACTCCAAAAAACAGTACAGGCCTCTAGCCAGCAGGTTCTCTCTCTCTCTCTCTCTCTCTCTCTTTCTTTCTCTCTCTTTCTCACTCTCTCACTCACTGAAGAGGTTTACCTGGCATGATTTAACACAGAATATGTTTATTACAAGCTTATAAAATGTTTACAAATGGCTGTACATTAACAGTTCAGGTAATATTCAAAACTGGGACAAATAGGTAGAAAGGGTTCATTTGCAAGACTATGCATGTGTGTGTAATATTCGCTGTGATCCTGTGTAACCATTTCGTCTGTAATTTGGCACAAAAAGGTATGGTTGATTTAGTTCTTTTAGTTGTACCAGTTAACCAGGAGTTTATTCTACTGTCTGCTTGACTGTCTCAGCGTCTTTGCATCACAAACTCCTTTGAATCTTATCTTAATGCTAGACTGGGCTCAGCGAGGCCCTCGTAAACTGGTTCTACTGGTTGAACTGCCCCGGGTGTGCATGCGTTTTTGGAAAGTGGAGTAGAGTCATACGTTTGTACCTTGTTCTGTCAGACTGAATAAACCTTGTTCAGTGATGAGTTGCCTTACCAAAACCCTCTGACTCATGCTTCCACATTAATGAAGTGTGTTTTCACAGACAAAGAGACACAAATAAAACACACACTCACACATACATACACAAACACACACATTCTCACACACACACCCACACACACACACAGATAGACAGATACATATATGCATGTATAGACATGTGTACACCCACACACACACACACACACACACGCTGTGCATTCCTGTAAGGATTCTTCTGCACATCTGCTTGTCTGTCACTTTTATTAGTTTGTTCGTTCAACAGCCTCATATTTTAAAGAACACTATGACACAGGCAATACACACCCACACACACACACACACACACACACACACACACACAGACAGACAGAAGTAATGTAATCTGGCCTGTGGAAACTCTAAGCTAAGGTAGTATACACAATTAGATCTGGAGCAGGTAGGTTTTCCAGTTGCTATTTGTAGTCCAGCCCATGGAAAATGGAAAAGGTGAGCTATTGGTTGACGAGTGATCCCTGTCTTTTACATAAGTGAGCGAAGGCTTCGTTCCTGGAATTATGAAGTTCAGCACTCATTCACACATATATACATTCACGCACGCACACACGCACACGCACACGCACACGCACACGTACACGTACGCACACATTTCCAGGGCTGGAGGAGAATTTGAATAATTCTAAACACTGGTGGCAGTCAGTGTTGCCCTGCCAAACCCCCCTCATCCTCCTTCATCCTCACACCAGCGTCCTAATAAGGACTGTGTAGTCTGTGGGTTGTGTTGGAACATGCTGGAACGCCTGTGTCATTACTACATTTCCTGAAACAGGCTTACTGGGCAAGCTGAGGGTCGCTACAGCCCCTGTCTCCATGTCTCTCAATGTCTGTCTGTATTTTTCTCTTTTTCTGCCCTTTCTGTATCTCTTAAGGCCTGTCAGTCTGTGTTGGTCTGTCTCTATAAGGCCCCTATGTGTTTAAAGCAAACTTCCCCTGCTCTCCTGTTGCCTGTGTCTTTCAGTCTCTCTCTCTCTCTCTCCTGCTCTCTCTTTCGCATAACTTAAATACTTACAACCACATCTCATTCTATGCTGATTAAGTTTCATTCACTTGAAGATATGAGTCATTTGTTTCGACTGTGATTTTTACACAAACAATAGTGGTTTGTTCTGATACTATAGTTAGAATGTGTATTGTACACACATACTGGTCGGTCTGGATTTTAAAATATAGCTGTTTGATGACTGACTATAATTAGCATTTGTATTAAACACAATGAGTGGTCGTGGTTTGGAAATGAGAGCATGTTGTTTGAGGATAATTAGAATGTTTAAAGTGCACAAGAATTCACATTTATTCACTGCTGTCTGAAAATACTGTTACTCAATTATGTTCTCAGTTTAAGTACAAAGAATCGTTAAGTTCTGTCAAGTGATGATTCATATGAGGGGAAAAAACTTCTTCTAAAGCTCTGAATTATGGTAGTATACACCATATTCATGCTTGTTCGAATATGACTATGGGGCGAAGACAGAAAGTAAAAATTGTTGAAACCTTTTTTCAAACCTTTTTTGACTCTTGTGGGAGGCCTCCCAACCGTACTTGACTTTCAATCACATCCTGTTAGCCTACATACCCTTTAACAAAACCACTGTTCATATACACGCGTGGAGTGACACCACTGCCGTAGGGTTTTATTTGATATATATTTGTATACATGTATGTGTATGTGTGTGTATACTGTGTGAATGTGTGCATTGTGTGTGTATGTGAGTGTGTGTAATGTGTTTAACCTGTCTTCCTGGTCTGTGTGTGAGAGCTCTCTGTTGGGGGAAGTCTATGTTTCCCATTGAGTCACTGGCACAATGCAAATGGCACTAAAGCAACATGCAAAATTATGGAAAATAGTCGTTTTATTTATCACTCAGGAATGTGCCACAGGAGAAACAGAGCAGAGCTTTGAGCTTTTATGTTCTCTGTGGTGACAAAACTTCACACTTTAAACAGCACCTCCCATGTTTCCTGACAACTCAGACATACAAACATTCCATGTTGCTGGACAATACCAAGATTTTTGTGTGTAATAGGGAACTTCTGAAAGAAGAATCCTGAAATCCTAGCATTTTGTTTCTCTCCTACCTTCTCTGTCTCTTTCTTGCCGTTTCTGCTTCTCTCCTCTCCTCATTTCTCTCTCTCTTTCTCTCTCTCTCTCTCTCATTGCAGAAGGCTGGTAGTCTGTTCCTGTGAGGTGTGTGCTCATGGACCTGCGCATGGGTGAACGTGTGATGCGCCCGGGTTCGGACACGGCCCTCCTCACCCCTCTGCACCCCCCTCTGCTCCTCAATCCGTTCAGTCCGCAGCCCTGTGCCCCCTACAGCCAACAACAGTTACAGCAACACATACGGGTACTCCACAACAACTATGTACAACCTCAACGATCAGTCCAGCTCAAACCACCATATATGGATACCACAGCAATACATTACTACCACAAATGTACCAGAGATTAACTAATTAAAAGCAAAAGTTTTCATACACTATACGGATACTAGAGATTATTTGCTTAATAACTGTGTTTTCCTGTAATACAAGCAATAACTACGACTTTTACTATAGTAGTATACGCAGGAATCATTTTTATTATTGGAAGAACCACTAATTTATATAAGAGATTGTGTGAACTTGCAGAGTTAGATTAAAATAAACCATGGTAGCACTTCTTGTTTAGCACGTACCATTGTGGAAACTGCTATTTTGCATTGTTTTAATTCCTCAAATAAGGTTTCAGTAAGACTCTCTGCTTGATTAGTGAAGTGCTGTAGCGTTGACAGAAGCAGGATGAAGGTGTCAGTCTTTGATTGAATGAGATGATTTTCTCTGTTTCAGTTTAACATGGAACAGCGTTTACGTGAACAAGAGCAGGAGAAACAACAGGAGCTGCAACAGCTCCGACACAAAGACAAGAGTCAGCAGAGTAAGCCTCAGTCTGTCTATCTATCTGTCTATCTGTCTGTCTGTCTGTCTGTCTATCTATCTATCTATCTATCTATCTATCTATCTATCTATCTATCTATCTATCTATCTATCTATCTATCTATCTATCTATCTATATCCCTGTCTACCCATGAAATCTGTACAGCACTGCTCAATTCTATCTGCCCATGTACCCCACTGTCTCTGCTGTTTGGCTATCAGCCTGTCTGCTTTTATTTCTCACCCATCAATGAAGCAATGCTTGATACTAGCATGTCCACAGACACAGGTCAGGAACAGGAAGAGTTCCAGTTAAAAGAACCCTGACCTCTACTCTCTACACAAAGCCATTGGAGAACTTTAAGCACTCTTAAGAATGTGAAAGCCCTATTTTATCACTGACTGAAAATATTTATGTCTGGTTAGATGATATGAAAACGTTCATTATTTAATTGATTCATTAGCAATTAAATTAATTTAAAAAAAATAAAAAAATCAGCAGCTACTTCAGTGCAGCAAGTGCCTAGGTAAACTAACATGTAATTTTCATCCGTATTCCCTGTTTTTGTATTCCCTGTCTCATTGTCTGGCAGACATCCCCTGGTGAGCACAGCTTTGGTGAGATCAAATCATTGTTTGCAGATGGCCTACTAATGGTTAATTTGTGACTAATTATCCACGTAGACTCGTAATGTTAGTGTTTCTCTGTTTCTGAACTGTGACCAATAGTTTTGGCCCAGATAAACCCAGAGGCTATGAGGCGTGTCTATCTGTTTCTTTTTCAGTTTTGAGCGTGAGGTTTGCCCTTTTGTCCTCTGCTGTCCTAAAACAGTTATATGTGTGTGGAGTTGAATGGTCTTTTGTGGCAGTGACCGTCTCCTCCTGTGTACAGCAGTATCATGCCGTAATGTTTAGCTCTGCTCTGGCCTACATCACGTGTGGCTTCGAACACTAGAACTACTGTTGTTGTTGTTTTTTCCCCCCCTCTTCCTGATTCAATGGTTGAAACACAACATCCTTCACAGAGAATTTAAAGTATCCACAGCGACCCATGAACACAGGAGTATGGTCCATGTGATATCGTAATTCAAAGGGTCATGCTATCAACAACTTAACCCCTAAAAACAAAATACTCAACCCAGGGATCTTCCTGTGCCAACAGCAAGAAACCAAGCTCTAAATTCAGTGTATTGACCAATGTCATTTTATGTTGACCTGACAGTCTTGGGAAAAGAAGTTACCTGTAGTTCCTTTATGCTGGAGTTAAAAATAACTTCTCAGTGCAAACAGCTTAAGTCAATATTGACCAATATCAATCTCTAACCCTGTCACCTGCCACCTTGCTGCACCAAAAGCCACGATATGGCCACACTGTAAGAAAGAAAGAGAGAGACTGATAGTGAGTCAACATAGAGCTTCCTTCCCTTGACCGCCCTATAACCTCAGCACAACCTCTGCACAATCTTCCCGTAGCTTTCTTAAAACCTTCCTGCAATATCCTTATAACTTCCCCACAACCTCTGTAAAATGACCACAGAACCTCCCTACATCTATTCACAGCCCCTATGCAGCTATCGCTGTATAATACCATTCATCTGAACGTATAGGCGTTCTCTCATAAGAGAACGGAGCAGCAGTATTCTGCATCACTGAGATGGACCACATCTACTCCGCTGCAGCCCGGTTCCTCCCATGGTGTGCTGTGCCCTTGTCCCATTCGATTATTTGTTTATTCTTCAGAGATTTTATTGGGTGAATACGTAATTATGTTTGTTTAGGGCTAGAGACTGCCTGCATTCATTCTGCGTTGGCATTCCAAAAAGAGGACTGCATGTTTCTATGCATAGATAAAGTAAGCTGTTGTAGGCTGTAGCCTAAAGAAAATCACGAGACTTTATGACAGTGAATTACCTGTTGTGACCCTTATCCCTATCCAGTAGAATATCAACTTAAAACTATGCAGAAAAACGCATAATCATTATCTTACTGTCTCACTGTGTGGATTTCTTTGGAAATGCTTCTGGCTTGGCATCAGCTTTCTAGGCAGGTATTGTAGCCTCTCTCATCTCATTCGCTGGTTGTGTTGATTGGCAGGTGCAGTGGCCAGTTCTGTGGTGAAACAGAAACTTCAGGAGGTGATTCTGAAGAAGCAGAAACAAGCTGCTCTGGAGAGGACCAACTCCAACCCTCTCAGCACTCCTCCAGTGGGCTACCGGTGAGACACACAATCGAGGACTGTGTACACTACAATTTTTTTCAGGGGCCTTAGTTGTTTCATACCTCAGACTGGAGGACATGTGGAGTATTTATGTAGTTCTGTAAGGCATAATATATACAGAGCTTGTGTGGGTTACTGTATTGGTGTGGACACATGTGTGTTTCCTTCTGTGTGCGACTGTGACTCTTGTCCTTTTACAGGGAGTTGGCTCCAGACCCAAATGTTCCCCACCAGCCTCTGTTATCATCTCCTCCACAAACCCTCAGTGAAGGCACTGATGAAACACCACTGCGCAGAGCAGGTTAGACACACACACACAGACACACTTACACACACGCGCGCACACACACACTCACGCACACACACTAGATCTATTCTAGAGATCTGTGTCACACTCTTTCCTTTCATGAGGGTGTAACATAAACTGTATACATTTACACACACCCTCTGTGTCTCACAGTCCAGTGGATTGGCTGGGTGTTGTAAATGGAAGAGTTACAGTGTGAATAACAGTAAGCTTTTCCTCAGTAAGCAGCAGGTGTGCACCATGGCTCTGTTCCAGGGCCTCTTTGATTCTCAGCACCCCGCCCAACACCTAATGTCCTGGGGCTTGACTCAGCAAAGAGTCCCTTATGTAACCCCCACATTCACCTCTGGAGAGAACTGACAACATACCCCACTCCTCCTCCAGCACAGAAAGAAAGGATGAATATGAGTGTGTGTGTGCGTGTGTGTGTGCGTGTGTGTGTGTGTGTGTGTGCGTGTGTGTGTGTGTGTGTGTGTGTGAGAGAGAGAGAGAGAGTGCAGAGAATTGTATTATAGTTTTGACAGGTCATTAATTAGCCAATGACTGTGTGCTCTTGACTCTTAAAACTTGGTGTTTGTTTTTCATATATCACATGCATTCCTATTTTATAAACTCAATTGACTCTCTTTTGTCATCAGCATATTACTTAACCGTGTTTTGAAAGTGTTTAAGTGTTGCTCAATTTTATCTTGAATGCTGGAACGCATAACTGTAAGAGGAATAAATGGAAGTGAGAGCATGAATTTGAGAAATAAAAGTGAGAATTTTTTAGACGATCACACTGTGAAGTAATGCTGACAAAGGTGGGGATTTGTTGATTTCTCTCTGTATGTACACGTTAGGAAACATTATATAAATTTGCATACACCCATATATACAGTGTGCTTTAGCTTTGCTCTCAGAGCAAAACAGATCAGTAACATATGGACTGCAACTGTTTGTCTCCATGTCATTTCATACTTTCTTACCTGTACAGAGGTGACTGTAAGCTTGTGTGGTGATGTTACGTATAACATCATAGGCATTTGTTTAGATATGGGACTGTCTTTAAAATGTTAACATAATGTAGCATAATAAATGCCCTGCACTAAGAGAATAATATCATCAGAGTGTCTCAGTGGATAAAGGAACTAAATTTGGCAATTCTGTTGTATTGACTTCCTTTATGTTTAAATTTACTGCATATTTTTGTAACTGCCCACCAACCTCGGGGCAAACCAAAAAGCATTTTTTGTTTGTTTGTTTGTTTGTTTGTTTGTTTTGTTTGTTTCAGAAATTTTAACTGTAGAAGGACAGCTTCAAGCGCTAAGACTGTAATCATAGGCAGATCTTAGTAGCTGCCACCCGTTGGATTTGCTGTGTTTCTAAAATGTCTTAAATTTTCTGGGAATTAAAATCTTGTGAAAAGTTTACTGAACGTGGTTTATGTCATTGTTTTTTTTTTTTTTTTTTTTATGCAGCATCGGAGCCCAACTTGAAGGTGAAGCATAAGCTAAAGAAGCACTTGAACACACGAAAGAGCCCACTGACACGCAAAGAGAGTGCCCCACCAACCGTCAAACACCGGGTCCCTGACACTCTGGGTAACCACCCTCCCCGTTTTTACAGAACACACCTTTTAAGCAACTGTCACACTTTCAGTAGCTCATGCCCCTTAACAAGTTACGTAAATAAACATTTAATACTGTAGTGATAATGGTTCACGCCGTGTTAGATGGAAGAGACTGGAGATTGTACAGAATAGTACAGAACAGTGGCCAACTTATTCTCTCTACTTATCCTCCCCTTCTCTTTGTCTGTCTTTATCTCTCTTTCTCTTTCTGTCCTCTCAGACTCATCCCCCAGCAGTAGTAGCACTCCAGTGTCTGGCTGCAGTTCACCGAATGACAGTCTACCCAATGAGAATGGAGTGCTGCCCCCTACTGCTAGCCTGTCCCATGAGGTAAGGAAGTGTCTTGATTAATGTATTAATATGAATTATCAAATGTAGACTGGCTGATGTGTAAGACGTAGTCTTGAGGATAAGCAAAGAATTCTTTATTTCAGGGATGGATAAAAAAATGAGTAAGCATGCTAGTGAAGACACACACAGACACACAGACACACACGAACACAAACACACAAACACACACACTTGCGCGCAGGTCAGGATTCATCAAGAGAGTTCTCTTTAATATTCTGGGTTTTTTTTAAGTTTTTTTTTTTTTAGTGGGGGGGGGACAGAGACAGTTTGTTCTGAAACTTGAGATGGGCAGGTTTGTTTCTGGAAGTTTCTGTGAGGTGTGTGGCAGGTTCAGTAATGACATGTTTTAAACAGGGACAGTGGAGAAGGACAGCTAAAATCTGTCCCCATGACACTCAATCTTTCTCTTTCATCACAAACCCTCTCATCCCTTTATTTCTCCACGTCCTTTGTTCCTACCTTTACATAAATGCAAGCTGGCCTCATAAATTATAGATGTAAAACTTGTTCACACACTCTCCCCTCAGAGGGCAAAGCACACACTCTCCCTGCATTACTCACACCCACAAACACACACATTTTCCCAGAATTTTTCATTCTTGTTAGGATTATGTGCTCATCACACACTCCCATTCAACCCATCCACCCACACACATGCACACCCTCATGTGTAACTTTCAGGTGAAATTTAACATAGGTGTGTGTGTGTGTGTTCCTACAGGCTCAGAGACTGTTACTGCAGGATGGCTCTCTGGCCCATTTTACCGTTCAGAATCCATCAACTCTGCCCACCATCACGCTTGGTCTGCCTGCCAATTCTAAGGTAACCTCCTCCTCTGGTACTTCCCTCCATTATTTCCCCCACTCATTTTAGTCATTCACTCATGTGCCACCACTCTCCTTTATCTTTCTGTTTCCACATCCATCTGTACCCTCTGTTTTTGTCATTCCTTCCAACTCTTTCAGTGCATCTCATGTCAATTCTGATGCTTGTTAGCTGAGCTATAGTGTTTGGATGCACAGTGGTAGAATAACTTTCTCCATAATTGCCACTAATATATATTATGTTATTGTGTGTGTGTGGGTGTGTGTGTGTGTGTGTGTTTGTGCGTACGTGTGTGTCTGCTTGCACATGTGTGTGTGATTATGGTTTGTATGCATGTTTTGTGTGTGTGTGTGTGTGTGTGTAGGGTGAAGGGGACATCTCTGCGCTGAAGGTGGGCCGTGTGCCTATGGTGGCCGGGGGATCTCAGGTCTTTGTGCCGCTTGGTGTGGAGGATCAGAGTGCTCAGCTCATGCAGCCTGTCCTCATTCTGGAACCATCCGGTCTGGTGCACACGCCTTTGGTGGCCGGTAAGAACTCATGCGCACTTCACTTCATCTGTAAGAGTAAGGAGAGCAAAAAACATTTTTTAAACTTGATTATGTTTGAAACAGTATGTAGTGCCACCTAGTGGCAATACTTGATAGTGCAGCATGATGATGTTCCCCACATCAAAATCGCAACTTCAGCACTAATAAAATGAACTGCAAGCTTGTTTTTTCTGTTTTAATAATGAATGTAATAATTTCTATATTATGTCTCTTAATAAGTTACCCGAAGCGCTATGTCTAAACCCTTCCACAATGTTAGTTCCAGGTTTGGGTCCAGTGCCACTGCAGTTTGCTCCACCCCCTGGGCCTCATAAGCCACTGAGCCGCACCCGCTCCGAGCCCCTCCCACAGAGTCCTCGCACTCTGCACACACACCTACTGCAACAGCATCATAACACACAGCTTCTGGAGAGACTCAAACAACAGACACACCTGGGCAAGGTGAGACACACACAACACACAGCAACTCATATTAGTCATGCACACATAATGAAAAGATTTATAAAGACCAGTTTTTACTGTCTTTAGCAGTGTAGAGCTTATTTGCCTGTGTGTGGGTGTGTGTGTTTGCAGTTAATGTCTAAGTCAAGTGAGAAACCACGTCTCAAGCAAATTCCATCTGAGGATATGGACTCTGAAGAGGTGGGGCCATCTATCGGAGATGTCCATCAAAACAGAGCAAGGGCGGAGTCATTACGAGAGGCGGAGTCACTGAGAGAAGCCGAGAGTCAAAGCGAGCAGATCAACCTCCAGCACACACTCATCCTCAACCAGGTAAACCCTCTCCACACACACAGTTAGCATGCAACCAATGCATACTTCATCAAATCCACAAAACATGTTAAATAATATCCATAACACCTATCATATATTCAGTTTCAAAATTATTTTGTGTCATTTGTGAACCTATGACATTCACCTTTGTAACAAGCCAACAAACACACTGTAATCTGTGCATTCTTAATAGGCTAGTATTTTCTGATTTTGATCTTGTTCTTTATTTTTGTTTCTATTTTACTTTTTTGCAGCCAGTAAACAGGAGAGTGTACTATTGTTTGAATACTTTTCTCAGCCAGCAGAGGACAGCATACGATTAAGTTAAATAAGCTCACATAGTGGGGGCCAGTAGACAGCATTAAACTTGAAGTGTTCTATAAATAGCCTGAATATTGTGTGGTTGATTAATGACACAGCTTTGTAGACTACACACTTTATGAATTTCATCTGAGTTTCCTGAACTAAAAGCGGATGTATTGTTTTGGATTGTTCTCTGTACAGTCACGCTTGTGGGAGACGCAGAAACAGCTGCAACAACTGCGCAGACAGACTGCCCACATGGAGACACTTGCAGTACCCATGATGCTTGGTGGCGTACACCGCCCGCTTTCCCGCACACAGTCCTCTCCTGCCTCCACGTCACTCACGTTACCTGACAAAACTCTGCCTATTGCCACAGCAACAGAGACCCCCCTCACCCAGCCACGCTTCACCACCGGTAAGAGAGCGGGATATTCCCAGCCTTTCAATGCACTCCAGTCCAATCACAAGCCTTATCAGCAATCACTCTAACCAATCACCAGCCTCCAAGACAATCAGCAATCACTCTAACCAATCACCAGCCTCCAAGACAATCAGCAATCGCTCTAACCAATCACCAGCCTCCAAGACATTCACTTAAAACTATTCAACACTCGCATGAGACTGAATTAATCACTAAGCTGGTGTGTGTGTGTGTGTGTGTGTGTGTTGTGTACAGGCCTCGTGTATGACTCTCAGATGCTGAAACATCAGTGTACATGTGGAGACAACAGCAGCCACCCGGAACATGCTGGAAGAATCCAGAGCATTTGGTCTCGTCTACAGGAGAGAGGCCTCAGAGGCCAGTGCGAGGTATTGCCATTCTACGTGCCGCATTGAGACGATCAGTATGAGATACTGTTCCTGTAGCGACGAGACTACAAAGCATACGCTCAGTGCACTGCTCAATGCACCATTAATATTGAACTGTATGATTTTACATGCTGGAGTATACATTGTGTTTGTTAATGTAAAGTGGAGTCTGTAAGATTATATCAAAGTGGAATGTAAATATGTACTCTCTCTCTCTCTCTCTCTCTCTCTCTCTGTCTGTCTCCCTCTCCCTGTCTGTCTTTCTGTGTAGAGTATCCGGGGCAGGAAGGCCACTCTAGAGGAGCTACAGTCGGTACACACTGAGCGCCATGTGCTGCTCTATGGCACAAATCCTCTCAACCGCCTCAAACTGGACAACCGTAAACTGGCCGGTGAGAGGAGAACTCCTCCCTATACATATGTTCTGCTTCTATGTTACTCACAGAATCCATATGACCCACCTAACCTGGCCTACAGTGCTAATGCTTATGATACTAGGTCATCAGGCCTCATGTTAGTTTTCAATAATTAAATGAGCTTATTGTCACACACATTAAATCAGAATTAAAATCACTAATTTTAAAAATCACTGCATAAAAAATATCTTATATCCAAAAAACAGATATTTGGTGCTAAAGGGTGTTTTTCTTCTATCTCTGTCCTTCAAACAGGCATTCTCTCACAAAGGATGTTTGTGATGCTGCCGTGTGGTGGAGTTGGGGTAAGACACGCACACATGCATGTACACACGCACGCACACAGTTACCAACACCAATATTAGTGTTTTATGCTTGTGTCAACTAGAGGGATCAACAGATCCCTAAGGTAATGAAGGAGTAAAAACACACATGCTCTCACATGGAGGTACACACATGACACACGCATGTGCGTCCATGCATACACACACAGAAGAGGTGACACACGTTAGCATACATATTCACACAATTACAATGACACGTGCGCTGACAGATATGCTCATACACATGCGCGTGCAAACACACACACACACACACACACACACACACACACACACAACACAAACACACAATGCAGGAGAGGAGCTTTTAGAATTGCTCTCTGCCAATTGGCTCCAGTCCTTTTCCATGCTGTGTGATTTAAACAATATGCGCCACGCAGGATAAAAGAGATTCCTCCCGCCTCGCTGGTCGAGCTGCCAAACCGCCAGAAATGCAAGTTCCGAAAAACAAAAAAAGAGCGAGGCAGAGGGGAGAGAACAGAAAGGAAGAGGGGAATGGGGCAACAAACAACAGAGTCAGAAAAGAATGCATAACCTCATCCCTTTCTCTTTCTCTGTCTCTCAAGCCACCCCACTTGCATGAATATGGGTTTTATGCTGATGGTCATTAACATTTGACATCTGCATAAATTATCATAAAATATTGCCCTCTCATATAGCATATTAACTGGAGAGACTTCACTTTCATCTCATGACCATGTCATGGTAGTAGCCAACAAACAAATACTTAACACTGGAACTGCAGAATGTAATGTAATGTATACTTAAAGCGTGAAATCGGCCATGCCTCATTGTGTGGGAAAACAAGTTGGCATTCCCATTCAGTAGAGCTTAATCTATCTGGGCTCTTGGGTCGTACTCCCACTCAAGGCCCTGTGCGGAGTGCTATTGGCTCTGTTCTCTCAGTACCTCTCACTGATTGGCAGGCTCTTTATGTCGATGTATAACTATATCCTATCCACTGTATCACATCCTAGATCTACTTCCCAACTCCTGCCCCTCATGGCAAACATGGCTTTAAGACAAATTTAAGACCTTTGAAGCAATTAAATTCAATCTCTGCTCAGTCTAGGGGACATATTTGACGTCACATATCAGTTAATGCCTTACATCAGTGGACCTAGGTTAAGATACCGAGGGCTCTGTAATCAGTAGACAAGTTAAGATAAGACAGCTGGGCTAGTGCAAAAACGCAGAGGCTGAGAACTAACCTATATTTTTTGAGCATCATC
This sequence comes from Chanos chanos, assembly GCF_902362185.1. NCBI lineage: Eukaryota > Metazoa > Chordata > Actinopteri > Gonorynchiformes > Chanidae > Chanos > Chanos chanos. Next base: position 33,736,575 of record NC_044497.1, read on the forward strand.
ATCACATCTCAGCAATACATGTGAAAATCTCATAAACCCTTATATAGCCATATATCTGAATTGTTCTGCATGTTAGGGGTTAAACATGTCCTGAGGCAGTTGAATTGACCATGACAACCAGATGAAAACTCCATGACTGTTAAAGTCTTTATTAAAGAACTGAAACACGGCCTGTGATATAGAGTGAGGGAGTCAGTCCCAGATGACTACTGATGCCTTTAGGTGGGGCTGCTCTGAAATCCACAACTCTGCTAAGCACATCCTTGCCTCATTACTCAGTGAAACTGGAGCAGTTTGCTGGAACTGTCAGTCAAAAATGCAAACAGTTCTGGCATGTTATGACACTGCCCTTGTCATGAACTAGCAATGGCAACATTTTGAGATTTATGAAAATCCATTTCTGCTGTCATCGTGATAAATGTTGTGGTATGCAGTTGTACTCATCAGTCAGCCAAGAGGCTCAGCTCCGTTATCGTTCATCATTTTATTATGTACGCTCCATCACAAACTGACTTCACTAATTTGTCAGCTGAATTGAACATCAGATTCAACTGTGTACTGTGTGGGTTTCTTAAATAGATAGATAGATAGATAGATAGATAGATAGATAGATAGATAGATAGATAGATAGATAGATAGATAGATAGATAGATAGATAGATAGATAGACAGACAGATAGATAGATAGATTACAGGCTTATTTACACGCATAAACCCATAGTATTATTATTAACTCTCTCTATTTTGTGTGTGCGTGTGTATGTGTGTGTCTCTCTCTCTTTTCTCAGGTGGATAATGACACCATCTGGAATGAGATGCATACCTCCACAGCGTCTCGCATGGCTGCAGGCAGTGTGACTGAGCTGGCCTTCAGAGTGGCCAAGAGAGAGCTAAAGGTTAGCGTGTGTCCACTGCCACACAACAACAATACAAGAGTGAAATAATGATCACGTCAGAGATGGGAGTCGGTGTGGAAGAATGTTGGTTACAGTTTGATGTGTGTAAATATAGTCATCGTTAGGCCTGTTGTTTGGTCTGTGGCACTGCTCTATTTCTGTTGTGTTACTGTGTTAACACTGGCTTTGTGTTACAGCAATGCGTTAAGGGTAGATGTTGCTGGAATGTGTTAAAATTAGGTTTGTGTCACTGTAACGTGTGTGCATTAGGTTTGTCTTACTGTAATGTATTAGTGGTAGATTAATGTTACTGTAATGTGTTAGTGGTAGATTAATGCCACTGTAATGTGTTAGTGTTAGGTTTGTGTTGATATGGTGTGTTAGCATTGCGTCTATGTGGCTGTAATGTATTCGGATTAGGTTTGTGTTGCTGTAATGTGTGCACATTATTTTTTGTGTTACTGTAATGTGTTAGCAGTAGATTAATGTTACTGTAGGTTTGTGTTGATATGGTGTCTTCGTGTTATGTCTGTGTTACTGTAATGTATTTGGATTAGGTTTGTGTTACTGTAATATGTTAGCATTAGCTTTGTGTTGCTGTTGTGTGATAGTGTTAGATTTCTGTCGCTGTAAGGGAGTGACATGATATGTCAGATACTGACATCAGTAATAATGAGTTTAACTGGCTCTGGATAAGAGCGTGAGCTACATGAGCTAAATTGTAATATGTTTGTGTTAGTCAAATCTCTTTGTGGTTTGAGTTAATATAGTGTGCTAGGTTTACACTGATGCGATGTGTTAATGCAGTGTTGTGTGTTTGTGCTCCAGAATGGCTTTGCTGTTGTAAGACCACCGGGACACCATGCGGATCCAGCCAACCCAATGTGAGTTAGTTCCCACTGTCTGTCTCTGTCCCGCCGTGATTTGACTGTGCATTTGACTGTGTCCATAGTAACTGTTCAGTTAAAGTTCACACGCTGCACACTTACTAATGCATATTGTGTTACAGTTGTGTTGATTTTGTTAATGCTTGCAAAATTGGTTAGTCCACTGTGTGTGTGTGTGTGTGTGTGTGTGTGTGTGTGTGTGTGTGTGTGTTGTGTGTGTGTGCGTGCGCGCGCGTGTGTGTGTGTGTGTGAGCGAGAGAAAGAGATCATGTGGCAACCGCAGTGAGAGGTGATGTAAGCTTGCGTGAGTGTGTGTGTGTGTTGTCCATGCGTGCGTGCGTGTGTGTGTGTGTGTGTTTTGTTGCGTTGTCAGCATGTGTGTCTGTGAGCTGATATTTATGTGTTGATGATGATTGTGTGGAGGGAATGAGACAACAGAGCCTGATTTACGTCTGTTCTCCAGTTAACACACTGCTGAGTCCACTGCTTTCTCAATCCCACACACTTTATTCCTTCTCCCTTACCCCACCACTCTCTGTAAACCCTCACACCTGTCTCACAGGATTTTATTTAACAATGGCATAATGGAATAAATCCTGATACACAATGTAATCTCAAATATGTTTCTCTCTCTCTCTCTCTCTCTCTCTCTCTCTCTCTCTCTCTCTCATTCTTATCTGTCTCAGGGGCTTTTGCTTTTTCAACTCAGTGGCTATTGCTGCTAAGCAACTCCAGCAGAAATTAAACCTCAGTAAAATCCTCATTGTCGACTGGGTAAGAATCACTGAGGTTATTGTACCATCAAACTGGTTAGACTGGCCTGTCATTTTCATTCGTATTATATCACTAGTTCTTTGGTCCTTTGATTAGTATGGGGATGACTATTAGTCCAGCTTAGCTCTGGCATATGAAATGAGAACGTATCAGAGGTTATTGCAATTAAGCAGTCATTGCTACATGGACAAATGAGTGGTTTTATTTTCATAATGTAAGGTCATTTGTTCTAAACAGTCACAAATGTTCAAATGACAGTCCTTTTCACTCTTTCAGGATGTTCACCATGGCAACGGCACACAGGAAATCTTCTACAGTGATCCCAGTGTGCTCTACATATCACTTCATCGCTACGACAACGGAAATTTTTTCCCTGGCAGCGGGGGACCAGAAGAGGTCAGTTGCCTCAGGAGACCTTTAGTTATCATGACAAGATGTCACCTTCCTGTCTGTAGGACTTTAACTGTCATCTTCACCAGAACTGGGTTTGAGTTTCAACCATATCAACAGTGTTTTCTTCAGACTGTAGTCATAACAGTATTTCACATTAGGAGAGTTATTAAAGTGGTACAGTAAAATGTTAGTACCCTTTTTAAGGACCTGTGTCATCATGCCATGATGGTGGGGTTTAGTTGTAAGGTAGGCTGCCTACTAACCCTAGGGTTGTAGTTTCAAATCCTAAACTTAGCCGCTCTCTGTCAGCATGCCCTCGAACAAGGCCAAACACCCCCCTGTGTTTCTCCAGAGACATGCGACTTTGACAGAAAAAAAAAAATGTCTTTCTGTTTTCATTAATCATAATGACTTGGTAGTTTGGGCAATCACAGTTTTGCAATACCCACATAAATTGAAGAAAATGTGCTTGATCTGAGTGTGAGCTGATATTTCATCGAATGTGCCGAAATCCAGTCTGGATAAATCATTCCAATAACATGAGCTGGAAAGGTGAGCCTGGTTAGAGGCCATGCTGTGGACCTTGCTGTTGTTTCTGTCATAACTCCGGTAACTCTGCGTTAGGTTGGCGCTGGAGCAGGAGAAGGATTCAATGTGAATGTGGCCTGGACCAGTGACCTAGATCCACCAATGGGTGATGCTGAGTACCTCGCTGCTTTCAGGTAATACCTTAAACACACATGCACATATTCAGGCTTTCACACACATTTTTTTCTGTTTATCTCCAATTCTTTTATTTTTTTTTTGCAGTTTATTTGTAAGTTCTGTACACTACTAGCATTGGTTGGCATGACTGTGTTTGTACCATTTAGTTCTGTCTACATATGCTTTTTCTCTGGTTGTAAAGTTCCAGAGAAAGAGTGAGTTTTGTACATGAGTATTGATCCTGTCTCTCGGGCTTTGAGTTTTGGATATCCTGATTGTTTTGAACTCAGCTGGATGCCCATGCCTCATGGCAGCCCACGCGTTCAGGGCTGCCCCAGAACGTTTGCGGGGCACCAAATGATTTCCAGGCTGCTCATTGTATTAAGCTGAATTTTATCTTTGCCACTTCCACATGGTGTTTAATCGCCACCGGTGGGTGGTTTTAATAAAGTTTTTGTATTTTGATGGGAGTCTGGTGAGGGCTTTTTGGCCACGGTCCAGGAAAGCTAAGCTAACCGCACAGACCTTACGTCTTACTGGGTGGGCCACAAAAATGTCTCCAAGAAAGGTTTCAAAGGTTTCATTCTGTCTCCCTGTCTATTCCTTCTCTGTCTGTTCCTTAAACTCTTTTTCTTTCTTTCTTTCTTTCTTTCTTTCTTTCTTTCTTTCTTTCTTTCTTTCTTTCTTTCTTTCTTCTTTCTTTCATTGATCTTTAATGAATGTTCTCTCCTTTCTCTTTCTCTCTCCCTCTCTTTTTCTCCCTCCGCCCGTACTGGATTTGTTCGTCTCCACACAGGGGAGCGTGGGTCGTTTTATTGGTCTGGAGGGGAGGCGGGGTTGGTTACCACGGTGAGGGGAGGTGGGGGCAGTGGGGGGTGGAGGATTGTGGGTAATTAAAGTGAATGGCTCCCAGATGGTGTGCTGTCAGTGACGTGAGGAGAGCGACAAGCTCCAAATGGGAACCAGACGCTACAGCGGTCACTTTGAACTCAACCATGATGCGCCGGAGAGACGAAATCACTGGCAGGAGTCTTAGGCTGTGGAACGCAGGATGAGAGAGCATAGGAGAGAACAGGAAAGGAGAGGAGAGAATAGAGAGAAAAGTAGGATAGGAACAGCAACTAACCATCCGGACTGAACACCTAACCCACTGAAGCTCTCCTATGGTTAGTCTTTGGTCAGATGTGTTTGCCACTTTGAGATGAGGTGGATTTCTAGTATATTCTACTGTTAACCAGCAGGGCTCCCAGTTCAGCAAACTTTCATTCACACACATTGGTTCCAGGCAGGAATACAAGCGTGTAGATGATGATGTACCTTTAAACATTAGCCACATCAGTGATTCCAAGTATATCTCATCAAGTATGATGAAGGACTTGGGAAAATCTGAGATGGAACTGGGACAGTGTTAATAACATAGTCGGTATTGTACATCAAGCCTTGCCCAGTGTAATTTTTCTAAGATGTTACTGACTTAAGCCATATTGTATTATTTTATTTTTTGTGCATTTGTTGTTTGGAAGGACAAATATTTACATGCCTTTATTTAGACAGTCACATTCAAAGGCACATGCATGTGGGGACAGTTAAAACACAGTTGAAAAAACCCTGTGTTGTGAAGTCCAGATCAAAGCATCATGGGAGTGGATTTCGTCCTCCCTACTCATACAGAGAACTAGCAAGTGTGTTAAATGCTTCCATCGCTTATTTAACACTAACACAATGTTCTTTATTGTGTTTTTGGACCGTTTAGAACTGTAGTGATGCCCATAGCTCAGGAGTTTTCCCCCGACGTGGTCCTGGTGTCATCGGGCTTTGACGCAGCCGAAGGACATCCGGCTCCTCTGGGCGGTTACAAAGTCACGGCCAAATGTAAGATCCCTCACAGACACATGTGCACAACTGTATCGTCTTGCCTGAAATGAGCCTGCTTCTTTAGGGATGTTACTTGCATTGATCTAATTATGTAAAGTTATTTAACGTTGAATTTGTAAATGTAATGTATTTTACAGAAATTAATATATGTAAAATAGTTTTGGTTTTTTTTTTTCAAAAATGTGTGTTGTAAAATAAATGAACATTTGCAGCAACCAATTCCTTCATTAAATATTAATCAGTGATTAAGTAACGTTTGGGTTAGCGCCGTGCGATTTTATAGTAAACATAATTGAGGCCATTAGTACTTGATAAATGGACTTTAGAATAAAACATTACCTTTTTCAGTCAGTCTTAATATTTGTTAGCCTTCACCCATAACACTCTCTCTCTCTCTCTCTCTCTCTCCCCTCTGTCTCTCTCCTTCTCTCTTTCTCTCTGTCAGGTTTTGGTTTCCTGACCCGGCAGTTGATGACGCTAGCAGGTGGGCGTGTAGTGATGGCTTTAGAGGGGGGTCATGACCTCACGGCCATTTGTGATGCGTCAGAGTCATGTGTCAGTGCTCTGCTCGGAGTGGAGGTAAACTGTACTCCCACACCCGCACCCACTTACACAAATCTGTCACAGTGTTTACTTCACAAACATATAAAAATCCACATAATACAGCAGGTAATAACACTTTAGATTGAAAATTTGTTGTGTGAACATTTTTGAAGGCTGAAATGTTAAATCATTTGGACTTCTGAGAACTTGGATGTAAATTTGTCCTCTTACCATTGGTCATTGGGTTATTTAGGTGATTACAAATCTCTGTCTCTCTCTCTCCCGCTCTCTCTCTCTCTCTCTCTCTCTCTCTCTCTCTCTCTCTCTCTCTCTCTCTCAGGAGCCTCTGTCCGAGGAGGTTCTGCTACAACAACCAAATGCTGGCGGAGTGCTCTCACTGCAGAAAGTCCTCCAAATACAAAGTTAGTCTGCTTTCTCTCTCTCTCTCTCTCTCTCTCTCTCTCTCTCTCTCTCTCTCTCTCTCTCTTTTCTTTCTTCATTACCTCTCGCTCTGCCTGTCTTCAATTACTCTGTAATGCACAGGCTTCCTGGTAGCACACATTTGTTTAATTCCACATAATTAATTATAATCATGATCTTCATTATGTTTCACCATATGGTTTGCCTCCATGTAAATATTCCAATAAAAACAAGTGAAAGGGATTTACTGTGTGGCCGCTGTGAAAGGCTTACCCTGTCTCTCTCCCTCTTTCTCTTACTCTCCGTCTCTCTATCCCCCGCTCTCTCTCTCTCTCTCTTTGGCTCTGTCTCTAGGTCAGTACTGGTCGTGTCTCAAACCACTGATGGGGACTGTGGGTTTGTCGTTTCTGGGTGCTCAGAGACGGGATTGTGAGGAAACGGATACAGTGAATGCTCTTGCCTCTCTCTCTGTGGGAGTCCTGACTAGCAAGAGGTACTCAGTCTCATCTCCATCCAGCTACAGGTTTAAAACCCTGATACGGTGGACTGATCTAGAGTCAGGCAGTTACCCCGACCCCTGCCACAGGGCTGATGGAAAACAGCATCTTATGCCCTTTTGTGATCTTGTTTAAAGAAATTCACTCTCAGTAGATTCTCACAAAAGAATAAAAAAATGTCTGCCCCTAAAGTAGATTTCTCTTCTATGTGCGCTTTTAATCTTATTATACTGTATTTATTAAGAGTAATGGTTCTCCTTACATTATGGACACATGTTTTTCATTAATAGGACAATATCAGGGAAAGATACAATGCTACAGTGTCCAGAATACAGAGATTTACTGTTTCATCTTGTAACAAGTTTTATGAAGAAACAGTTTATTGCGTTATACAGTTTGACTATAAATAAATTTTCTCTCCTCTTCAGTCCACCAGATGAGCCCATGGAGCACGACCAGGATTCCATGTAGGTTTCACCTTTGACCTCTGAGAAATGACCTCCAAGTACCCTTTAGAACTTCTCGACACCAAAAGACCGCAGAAGAAGAGTTGTGTTTCTCAGTCTTAAAGACCAGTAGTGCCTGTGAGGATGGCTCTGCTCCTTTATCCTTAACTCCACCCCTGGTAACCGAAGGTGCTCCTGAATTTTCTCGCAGACTCCGCCTCATCTTGACAGAGAACTCACCCTCTTTGCATCACCTCTGCCAAGGCATGGCATTTGAGCATGGCTCAGAACAGAGTGGTTAAGCTCGGGTCCCCGCCCACCCGTTCCGTGATCATAGGCTTGCGGTCCTGCCCATTATTACATGGACTGACCAAACAAACTCTTATGGATTGACATGAGAAACCTGAGCAGTGTGTTTTAACTCTTCGATGAAAAGAATACAATATGAAGTTTTCAAACCAAGGCATTCTAAGCAATACTCACTGTTTTAAGCCTTACGATTCTCGTGTGTCTTGGAGATGAGAAAGGGCAAATTTTGAGAGGAAAGAAATTAAAGAGTATAAAAATGACAAAAACAAGCGGCCTTTGAACACGGACCTTTTAATACGGCATCCCATTTTCGCTGCCTCTTGTGAAAAGGACCATTGAAGAACTGCGAGAGTTTTTCTGGGATTCTTGCACCTGGCAACTACAAAGTGGGTCCACTCTTAATGATGTCATTAATATTCATTCATTCTAACCACTAAAGAAGAGAGAAAAAAAAGAAGGAAGAGAGAAGTCTGTGGTTTTATTGTAAAATTTTTTTTTTTTTTTTTTTGCACTGTGCATTCCGTAATGTGAACGATGAAAATTTTCCAGACCTCGGGGAAAGGAAAGATCTGGGTTATATAATTAACTTAAGATCCTTTTAAAATGAAGCAAAAAAAAAAAAAAAGTGTTTGCTCTCCTAGTTCAGTCTTGTTTGCTGTCAGAGTGCAGGCTGAGGACGTGAGGAGATGTCATGACTAGATCTGAGCTACTTTTGTAAGCTCACTGATAAGCCTCATGTGTCTCTAGACCAGAAGGATAAACCTGCTCTCAGCAAGTTTACTGCACACACACGCACACACATACACACACATGCACACGCACACACGCACACAGACCCACGGACACACACACTCTTTTTTGCAACCAAACGTCTCTATTTCCAATGACCACTGTAAATTCCTTATCACTGACAAGGGGAGTAATTGTATTCTCCTCATACTGAGGTTAAACCAATCAGAGACCAGCGCTGACTCTGAAGAGCTAACCTGTTCAGCTTAGAGCTGCTCGGTCAAAGAAACTACTTCATTCCTCTTATTGTACAGTAAAAGTCATTTGTGATTTTTTTTTTCTCTGTAATCAAAGGTCTAATGCACTTAACATTAACATATAAAAAACAAATGACCCAAAGAAAATCTGCTGACATGCAGGAGTAGGGGGGTTAAAAGTATGTGATGACTGCTCATCCACAATTAATAAGAAACGTGTCATACACTGTATGTACACCAACAATTTGTGCTTTTCTGCCTTTTTCTGAAGTATGAAAAATTGTCTTAAATAATCCTTCTTCTTTACATCTGAGATGTCTTATTTGTTGTTGGAAACATGCGGTTAGTAATGAGAGTCTTAATCTGTGGACAGTCCTTTCTGTCAGATTGTGTACATTGGATAGTTCCATTTCCATGCTAAGTGCGTTTGAAGGTACTTAGCATTTATACTTCTTTAGTCTGAAGTTTTTTCTTGTCTACTTTACAGGAGGCACATCGTGTTTGGACGTCGTCATGTTTATTTTTGTAATGAAGTCATTCATAGCAGTTGTGTGGATGTAGCTAATAGTGAACTCAAATATTTTTTTAATTGAGTGGAGCAAAGATTCATTTCTATGCAGTCATTCTTTAATGGAAATGAATATCGTACCAATTGGCACCATTTTCTGAAAAGCCTTAATCGGCGCGATTGAAATATGTACGAAAATTTCCCCAGACTTTGGAATCTAAGTGATCTAAGTTTTTCTGGAACAGTGTCTTTAATGGAAGAGCGTCTCTGAAAATCAGTGTGTTTAATGAGGTGGAATGAGGGTGTGGACTATTGTTCAGTTTGCCACCATTACGTCAACCAAGCAGCCACACTGTGACCAAACCCCCTTCTCATTGATATTAATATGAATTATAATAGACTCTCACCTGAATTAGTCATCAGTAACCTTACATTAAAAATGCTAGGCTCTACACAGTTCAAATATATTTTGTTGTCACAATTCAGAAATATTTCTCTACAACCTAGCTGTCAAACACCATTGGTGCAGCAGGTTAAAATGAAGGGTGCTAGTTTGGTTTTCATATGGAGAGGTTAGGTGTCATCTCCGTACGTCAAGTCTGAGGGTATGAAAAGGCTTGCATAGTTAATGAAATGCTCCGTTGTTCACTATGGCTAATTCAGTGACCAAAACACACCGTATGATTTGACTCATAAACCCTATACCTCCATATATAGTTTATAACCAAATATATGACAGAGGGGCTCCTCCAATAAGCCACTTTACATCCACTACAGCAACCAATCAGTATACTGTAAATTACAGTCAATGCAAAAAAGTTCTTGACATTTTGTAGCACAGTAGTGCAAAAATATTGTGCTAAAGAATGTTCTAGCAGTTTTCACAACCAAGCCCTGATTTGTCTGTTGTGCCTTTACTTTTTTCCCATGATGCCTTGTACCAAACCACTGTGGATAGTTCTATGAGTGTATGGTTCCATGTATATAGTAGTGAAGCAGCATGTATTGTCAGTATCAATGTTCTGTATGTTGTGTGTTTTATGGGTGGGGTAGCTATGAGGACTCTGGGCAGTGTTTGCCCATTAGAACCCCAGTGGGAATTATGCTTTGAAACAGTTCCGACCAAGACGTGTTTAACTCCCATCAAGTCATTCCTATAATCACTCTTAAGCACCAGCAACCAGGACAGTGTGTCTTTGTAATCACATCAACCTAAAGTGTGCACTCACATGACGCCGTCATGGAAGTAATCCAGGTTACTCAATACTGTGCTAGGCAAACTGCCCAATTTATAAAAACTTTTTTCTTTTTTTTTTCAATTAGTGCACTGGTGTGATATTCATACAAATTTGGTCTGAGATAATTGCACAGCACATACATTCCTGACCAGCAGAGAACCAAATCTCTTACATGCAGTCGTTTCTGGTATGTTCTCTCTAACATTGTGAGTTTGTATCGTGTCCTTGTACGACCGTTCATACACCTGTGCTATTACATTTTGTTGCTGAAGTAAAATGAGAATGTATTTGATTCTCTGAGCATTACCACTCTGACAAAGCCTTCAAATCCCAGTGGCCAATGAGACACAAGTGTCCTCATTTCCTCTGCATTTAATTAACCGCCAATCACCTCTGGATGCTGTAAATAGTGATCTGAGACCAAAAGATTTCACTTATGTGCCTTGCATTATGTCACCTTTAATTCTTGCTAACTGGATCTCATTAACTGAAAGAACAGATAAAGAATTTCTAAGTCTTTATGTACGCATTGTTACATTTCCCCCCCCCTCATATCCTGCCTTTTTTCCTCTGTATGTATAGAAAAGAATGTCTATTTTGTACTGTTTCTGTCTTCTTAATTAAAATGGAAAGCAGTTTGTTTGCTTGAAATCTTTCATGTTCTGTCTCATGCATCGTTAGATTTCAATTGTTAGGTAATGAAACCGGAGAGATGAAAAGATGTAAAAGATGACTCATTTTTCACTAAAACATGAAGTCAGTGTAAAACTGATTTTAATGAAGATGAATGCATAAGTGCTAAGCTGGTTAGATAACAGGACACAGAGAGGTAAGTGCCTGAATAGACTTTTTATACTGACTGGAGCACAAAGGAACTTGTCAGAGGTTATTCTAGCCTGTGTATACATGCATGTTGCACGCATGACTCTGCTCTGGCCTGGCGTGCTCTTTCAGGCCACAACGATTGTCTGAGGTCAGACGTCATTTTAATTTTGGCCTTCAGTTTAATTGAGGAGATTACAGGCATAAAACATATGTTTCTGCAGTGGAGATTTAAATTGTTTGATGTGATAGAACAGCTGACAAAGAAACACAAATATGAGGACTTTGCTCACATCGTAAAAAAAAGAAAGAAATTAAAATGTCTGAGGAATAGTTGACAATTCATGACATGTAGAAAAATTCTGGGAAAAGTTCTGAGCTCAGTCTTGAAAGTGTAACGTGTAGAATATGAACATTTACCACTGGGATTTGTCACCTCTGTAAATTGTGTGTGTGTGTGTGTATGTGTGTGTGAGTGAGTGAGAGAGAGAGAGAGAGAGAGAGAGAAAAATGTTACAATATTTTTGTGGCTGTTATAGTTCTGACAGCTTCCAGTTACGAAAGTTATGTTTATGTCATTACTTGGAAAAGAAAAAAAAACAGGGCTCCTTGTTTCTTAATATCAATGTACTGCATATATTCATTTTACTGAGAAACAAACATGGTATAACAGTTTTTCTCTCCATTTCTTTGTCATAGTTTAATGTGCCTTTTGCTAGTCTGTGTTATTTGATTGGATTCATTCATTAATGATCAGAGTTGATAATTTGTACACTTCACAATAATTGGACCTAATTGATGATCAGAGACACAACTTTACACAGAGGTTATTATTCAAACAAATTTATGCATCCAGCAAACTCAGACTTTACACAGAAATCTGACTCTTTTGAATTACTAACACTTTAACTTAAATGTGGTCTAAAGAACAAGTGTACTAGTTTCTGTAACCTCTTCTGAAAAAAAAAGAAAAGAAAAAAGAAACAGAAACGTGTTTCCGAAATCCACATAAGTAGTGGGAGCGGCGGAGCTGCAGTTCTGGGCATGTTTGTGGCAACGCATGTTTACTTATTCTGCTCCAACCAGACACCAATAAATATATAGAAGGCTCTAACCGAAAACAGGAAGAAAAAAATGCTTTGTGCGTTACTGAATGAGTCTGGCTGTGGAGACACTGCGCCTTAAAGTAATTTAGGAGGTCTGATCTAAGCCGTCACTTAGAGCTGTACAGACTGACCTCTATCATTCACTTTCTAACAAAAGTGACCCTAGTTCCAAATCAAACATACAACAGGCTTGTAGTGCTCAGTGTGATGGTTGAAAAATGATTATATTTTCTTATTCGTCTCATTTAATCAATATCATGTTTTCAAGAATGTATCACTCAGCAAATATGAGTTCCAAAATTCTTAAATCATGTTACGAAAGTTTCTTAAAGTAAACAGAACCTCGCTTCATGTGGACATTTTTCATGGTTTATCTATATTATGTATGTTCCAAACCTATTTTAAAGCGTGGCAAGAATATTTCCTCAGATTAATCTGTAGGGTATAATGATTGTCAGAGAACATTTGAAAGAGTCCAAATATATTCCGTGGATCATACAACAGTACGACCCAATAACATCATAGCCTGGAAGGTTTAATTATGTGATACAGTGAAGAGGAGTCTCTACAACCTTTTATTGAACAGCAATTTATATATCACAGAATACATGGATGAACACTGAACAATACTTCATCAGCATCTCTTTCACTGGTCACCAGGTTTGGAATCTGACCTGGCTCTCAGCCTGTTGATGGGTGTTATGTATATACAGTTGCTGCAGTTGCTTTGAGCAGGTCGATAGTTTCTGTATTCTGCTACACGTCAGTCCTTTACAAGTCCTCTTCTTAAAGATGGACTTATCTTCTCGTATAAAACAATGACTTAAAGATGGACTTCTTATCTTCTTGTATAAAACAATGACTTCAGGCCCGAGATCAGTTCCAACAGATTCAAAAATGTCCAGAATGCTGGATACTGTCACTAGTCCTCAAGCTTGGGGCCCAAACAGTGGAGGGAGGATTTTTGCGATAGCGGGTAAATGAAGAAGGCCAGGGGAGAACAGGAGGGCAAAGAAACATGGAGACTGCGGGATACGATGGGATGCTGCACAGAAAGGGAGAAAGGAGGTTTACAATTGAAAGTGTAAATGCATTTAAAATAATGAATTCACGTTAAGGAGAAGGAATAGAGAAAGGAAACAGTTAAAGTTCATTCCTTCAGCACTAAACATAATTATGATATAGCTGATTTTGTGATTTACAACAAATAGGGTTTTTTTTTTTCGGTGCGAAACACTATTTTGGAAGTTTATGTAGTTGATGAAATGAATTTGTATCTGTGTGGATGTGCTTGCTCTCTCTGTTTCAACACACACACACACACACACACACACACACACACACTCACACTCACACTCATACACACATGCGTGCGTGCGCACACACATGCACACACACACAACAATAAGCGGTCAGGAAGTTTTTCTTTTTTGAAATCCAGATGGAGGTAATTAGAAGTGAAGGTCTAATTTGGCTGATTGTAGCTGTTTGTTTGCTTTAGTGATGAGTAAAGCCAAGATTAGCTCATTTAGACGGCAGGAATCTATATGTCGTCACAGCCCCAGGCTCAGGGATCCCCACAAATAAATACAAAACACACCTGTAAACACGGCAACACACTAACTACAAACACACACTCAAACTGTCCTGACACACATACTACGTTAGCCATGTAAAGCAACAGAGGGCAAAAAATGCATCTTTGCCTTCCATACCTGATTAGTTACAACACTTCCATGCTGTCTCTGAAATTAGCACAAAAGTACAAATAATACTGAATTATCTAAAGAATTAGCGAGCATAATTATAATCATCTGTACTATCCATTATAGTGAAATTATTCACAATTTTATCAGTAATGCTATATCACCGATATTTAGCGAAATGTTGCAAAACAAATATTTGTGGTTGTGCACAATTACACATTTCCCAAATTTCAGGAAACCACTGAGTTGTACATGTGAAATAACCTAAAATAGCCTGATTAAATGCCCTAATGAAAAAGCTTAATTATGTAGTCATTGTGAAATGACATATCTGTTGAATGGCAGATGTCCCTTACTGGACAAGTGGAGACTGAGGTGAGTTTATTGTGATTAACATTTGGTACCGTCTGTTAATTAAAGGGCGTCAGGATGTGTGAATCCATATTAATCTGCTCAGTCTCTCACAGTATGTCTATGTAATACAGAATTAGACATATAGTCTTAATGCAACAGCCTTTAATGTAAGCTCCGCAGCCATGCTTTAGAGGGGACTCAGATCAGCACTCTCCTACTCCCACATGAGTAAGGCCTAATCTTAAATCTTCAGATCTGATCTGAAATCAATTGTCAAACACGTAAAGGAACAGGTAACAGATGAGGCCAACACAAAGGCTAGAGCTAACAGGACTGATCAGGGAGCAGTGAATCGCTGTGAACACAGAGAGAACATTGCTGTGTGAAAGAGAACACTGGCACAGCCTTGTTTCCATCTTTTGTTGTCATGACGTTCACGTTTTATAGCTCTGTTTTTGTCTTAAACATTAGCGTGTAATTCAGTCTCTCAAAAAGCGTTAACTTCAGTGCCCTGTTTTCCTCGTTTGAGTGAACATAGATTAGTATAGCCGGACTAACTTAATACTTTAAAATTAATCATGATTATTAACAATTAATATTCATTTCTTTGCGCTTAAATTCCAAAGAAAAACTGCATTGTACTTTTATTGTTAGCTCTTTCTCATCTGTTTTTTTTTTTAAGCATACCTTTTTTTTCGCTATGAAAGTTAAAATGTCTTCCTTCTTCTGTCTTTTTATCTTACAATGTCATGTTCATTAATGTAATCATGTAATTTAAATGTCAAGAAATTAGTTTGATTCATTTTGCCATCACCAGTCAAAATCAATTAACAGTCAATTAGTGGTTCTTCAGGACTTTCGCACATGTGGTGCATCCATTTGCCTCTAAACACACATCCCTATTTTCTCAATGAGAATGTCATAGTGTAAATAGAAAGCTGTCCATAGGTCTAAAAATGAAACATTAAACAAATTTTTTCTCTTTTTTTCTTGTCTTTCTGACTCACACACACACACACACACATATGCATGCGCGCACACACACACACACACACACATACACACACACACACACACACACACACACACCTTCATAACGTCCCACAAGTGTTTCTAATCATTAGGTTCCTGGATGTCTGGGCCCAGGGGGCTTTGATTGCACGACACTGGATATGCAGAGAGGGGGTGAGCAATCCCAACAGGCAAACCGAGAGCCTCCTCTCAACCTTTTTCCCTCTCTACTCCCTCCTTCCTCCCTTGTGTCATATACCTGACCTAGGCTGCTTTGGTTTGTCATTTGTAGAGAGCAAATTTAAAAGAAAATAGGAGAAAGCAGAGTTTACTATGCACACTAACCACATAATATGCATTGTTGAACTGCCCCTAACTGCGCTGTCAAATATGTTTTAGGTTCATTCATTGTATGGATACGGCTTTAGAGAATATGAATAACTTTGTATTTCCATGAGGCTTATTTGTTCAACTTGGAGGTAAACTTGGTAGTAAACACTGACGAACTACACTAGGTACCATGTCTTTATCCATGCGTTGCGGACAGCTAAATTCGAAGAAAACACATGTTTGCTTCTTCATTTGCTTTCTCATAAGCTGGAACCTAGCTGAATTAATTTGATCTTGTTAAGATGTATTGTTTTGTGAGAAAAAAAAAGTAATTGAAAATAATGCATTTTAGAATTTTCAAATTAGCTGTCCCAGTGTACACATTGCAGTTTGAACATTAGAACTGTGACGTTAGTTTTTATGTTATATGAGTTAAGGGCGCCCGTTGATATTTGTTCTGTATTTATATCTTTCTTAATCTGTGGGATTTTGCACTGAACTTTCTTATCTTGAAGTACCTTCCCAGTAAATCTGTTCATACTTATAAAATGATTTTTTAACAGACTTTGGAAAATAGGTTTTTCACAATATCTTAAAATTTGAAAATCTTTACAACTCTTTCTTTGGATTTTCACAGTTATTTAAGATTGGATATGGAAATGTTAGTCTCTCAACAGAAATTAAGAGCTTTCAGTTCTGAGGAAATGAATTGAGCAATAATCCTGAAAATATTATTCTGTTAAATATTTCGGCTTAGTTTAACATAACCAAAATAGGATATATTTTTATATTTCCAGTCCAAAAAAATATTGTAACGGTCTAAAAATTATGAACATGGAGTCCTAGTTTACATTTACAGCCTAGTTTGCAATTTACATTTCCAATGTATTATGCTGGGTATAACATTTTAAATTTTGTATACATTTTTTCAACTACACAAGTACTAACCACATATTTTATTACCAGATCCTTATAAGACATAATATTAGAGGACAATGTAACTGTTTGTACCTACACAAAATGAAATGAGAAACATACCTGCAGTGCAAATACAGGGGTGGTCAGGATCTCAAAAAGGCAAAATATACTCACATACACAAACAGGCACATTTACAATCAAACTGTTCTAGACATACCTGAGAAAGGTTGCGCAGAGTAACAGAAAATCATTCAGCTTGAAAGGTTACAAGGTGAAGGGAGAGTCTGTGATAGGCTGGAAGTTCAGTGTTGATGGCTGTAGAGATAAGAGGCAAAGGTCAACAGGTAGGCAACGTGGATGACGGGTTGGGTGTGTTGGGGGAAGGGTGGGGGTCGAATAACTAATGTGTAGCAGACATAGACCAGGCTCCCTCCATCCTCCAGACGGAGAAGGCGTAGCTGAGACGTTCATGAGCCAGGTAGTTACAGCTGGCCAGCTTGGAGTCCATCTCATCACTCTGGAGCACCTGGTAGAGGAAGTCAATGTAGCGAGAGGCCAGTTTAAGGATTTGGATCTTGCTAAGCTTGTCGGAGGGCAGAGTGGGAATGATTTTGCGTAAAGAGGCAAATGCGTCATTCAGAGACTGTGTGCGCTGACGCTCCCGAACGTTAGCGATAACGCGTTGTGTGTGTAGATCCTCGAACGACTGCCCAGAAGCTGAGATCGGTGAAACAGCGCTCATGGCAGGGCCAAGGGAGGATGAGGAGGACGATGATGAAGGTGGAGGGCTTTTCTTGAGCCGTTTGGGCACAGAGGGAGCCAAAATGGATGGACCCTCGGTGCCCTCTGGGTCCTCTTGTGGTAGTGGCCCACTGTTCTCTTTCTTTGAACCCGTTACCCGCTTGCGTCCGATGGGCGCTGGTGTTGCCACGACGACCGGGCATTTGTTGGACTGGCGTTCAGATTCCTCTTCGCTGGTCACCAGTCTGCCCTCGGGCATGTCGCTGAGGGACGACTCCTCTCTCATGGCAGCCACTCTTCTCTTGTGTGCTCTTTCACTGTACCCCCTGACTTTCAGTTAAATCTCTCTGTTCTTTGGACGTCTGCTTTCACTGTTTTTGCTTTCTGAGCTCTCCTTTTTGGTTTCTGGGTGGTCTTCTCTCTGAGGCACTCCAGTGAGTTGACGGATTAAAGATCTCTTTTGGTGAATCCACAGAAAAGTTCGATAGAATAGTACTTTTTCTGTCTTAGTAGCAGTTTTGTGAAAAGTCCAAATGGTTGATTACATCGGATGTAAAGTTTCTCTCTCCTTCTGGTTTCTGTTTGTGTCTTGTGGCCTTGTTTGACAGGTATCCTCTGTTTCAGCCCAATCCACCATCTGGTGCCTGCCCTTTTATAAAGCCAATTGGCCAGGTCTTCTTAACCCCACCCACCTTCCTGCCCGCTCAGTGATTGGAGAAACTGAACAGTAAAGGCGGATCAACTCATATGAAGCAGGAAGATCATACCTCAAGTGATTGGTGCTCAGCGTTAAGGGAGGGTGTGAGGGAAAAAAATCAGCCAATCATCCGTGGCTTAGCTGTAGTGTTTCCTGAAGTCTTCTCTGGCATATTGGTTCCAGATTTCTCCCGAAACATTCTTTCATCCTCTCTCTCTCCACCCATCCCCCAATCACTCAACACCAACAATAGCAAATCATTTTGTGCAGCTGCCCGAAGAACATGTCAAGAGTTAGTGACACAATTTTGATGCACAACTTTTCTCTCTCCAGGTAACCCAGCTACCAGTTTAATGCGTATTCCGTTCTATCTCTGTTTTAGACCTGTCATACCCGACATTTCTACAACACAGTTAAAGAGCAGTTCAGTCACAGTCACAGTCACAAAGGATCCCGTTCTACTGTTATGTAGCTGTGCACAGTTTATGAAACATTTAGTTTTAATATGTGTTATTACACAGTACTTAGCTGTTTGTAACTGAGGTAATTACTGCTAAATCAATACTGTTTGAATAAAGATACCTGTGTAAAGCCCTCACCCCCCACTGTGCCAGCTTATCCAGTGATGAACATGATGTGTGTGTGTGTGTGCTGAAGACTTTGGAGTTAGACTGTATGTTTAGAACAGTAGACTTGTAGACTTTAGGGTTACTCTGTGTGCTTAGAACAGTAGACTTGTAGACTTTAGGGTTACTCTATGTGTTTAGACCAATAGACTTGCAGAATTTAGGGTTAGTTTGTATGCTCAGAGCAGTAAACTTGTAGACTTTAGGGTTACTCTGTGTGTTTGGAGCAGTAGACTTGTAGACCTTAGGGTTAGTCTGTATGCTTAGAGTAGTAAACTTGTAGACTTTAGGGTTACTCTGTGTGTTTAGAGCCAATAGACTTGCAGACTTTAGTGTTATTCTGTGTGTTTAGAGCAGTAAACTTGTAGACTTTAGTGTTATTCTGTGTGTTTAGAGCAGTAGACTTGTAGACTTTAGGGTTATTCTGTGTGTTTAGAGCAGTAAACTTGTAGACTTTAGGGTTATTCTGTGTGTTTAGAGCAGTGGATTTTAGGGTTATTCTGTGTGTAGATCAGTGGATTTTGGGGTATTCTGTGTGTTTAGAGCAGTGGAATTGAGGGTTAGTCTATGTGCTTAGAGCAGTAGACAGCAGTCGTGGCCTTTGGTGTTTAGGAGCAATATTAACTGAACTAAAGGAAAGAATGACTGCTGAGACACAGGGGGTTGCCGCAGGAAACTGCTGTTTCATCCACAGTGCCAAAACCAGAACAAATCCTCGAGTTTTCACACACGCGCACACACACACACACACACACACACACACACACACACACACACACACACACACACAGAGCTTTCCACACAGAACTGCATCAGCCTGTCATGTTTTATTTTCATACAGTAATTCTGATTTATTTGTTTCTCTATATGAATATATCATTATGAGATAATATGACATATTTATTACAAATACTTCACATGTTTATCACTTAGGCTTTAGACATTTATTAAATTAATAGACTCAAAGGAAAATGAAACGGTGCTCAAGCCAGGAGGCTTAGGGAATTTATTTCCTAATCCATAGCAGGGCACACCATAGCTTTCCTTGATCCTGAAGAAACAGGGCATAAATTTATAATTCTCATAATTGTTGTATGACAGACTGTGAAAAAAATGAAAATGTCATGAAGTGTGTTTCATAGTTTGGCAATTGCTCTGCTTTTCGCTGTCCTGCCATTCACACTCTAGTGGTATTTATTTAATCAGTCCTGCACGTACGTCTGCAGACTGCCTTTATAAAACCCTTTTAAGTTATCCCCACTCAACAAAAGGGCTACATATAAAAATAATGACTTCAGTCTGTTTCTAGAAGAAAATACAAATCAAAGTAGACTGTACTGGATTGGGACACATAACATCATATATGACATGCTACAACAGATCATACTGTCCACTTACTGCAGAATATTTTATAGCTTAGTTGACTATGTATCCCTCTATACATATGTATTCCTATATACACACTGCATAGTGCTGTGCATGTGCTTGCGTGTTTTTGTGTGTGTGTGTGTGTGTGTGTGTGTGTACGTATGTTTTGAATTTATGAATATTAGTTGCAATAGCCCAAAGATCAGAAGAAAAAAGCAGGAAATAGCAATGATGTCACAAAGAAGCAAGTCAATAGGATAATTCCATTATGATATCCCTTACTGCAATTGTTATTGTTTAAGAGGAACAGTCACTGATCAGTTCAAAGTGCTATATTAACAGTAGTGTGCAAATCTATTTAAAAAATTTTTTGACGCAACAAAAATTTCAGTTTCAGGTGTTATACTCTGCTATAGCTGTTAAGTTACTACCTCAGTATTGCTTTCAGCAATATTTTTTATCATGTAAAATTTAAATTCAAACCACACATGGCAAATGCTTTTATTTGTTTATGAATGAGTCTATTTTTATGTCACTATTGTAATAATAAATGTAAAAATGTACAATTTCCTCTCTTTTAATGGACAATATCTATCTATCTATCTATCTATCTATCTATCTATCTATCTATCTATCTATCTATCTATCTATCTATCTATCTATCTATCTATCTATCATTACACAATGTAATGTGTTTAAACACAGCTGTCCCATGCATGGAAGATAAAGGAAAATCTTTTATGATCACATATTTAAACAAACAAAAAAAAGCTTTGAATTTGATTTTGAAACACAGCTCTTTTTCTTGTTCTTTTATTTATACATCAACAAGATTTCAAAACCTCAGAAAAGGAGGAAAATTATAGCAATTAATATGTATGCAGCAGCTGTCATGGTGGATGTCTGCTACCTGCTGAGCAATACCTACTGTCAGCCTTATTTAGTAACATTAAAACATGCAGCATTGGGCATTTTGGTCCATGTCATTACTGAATGTCAGAAGAAAAAAATCCCATGTTTTTCTCAGATGCCATAGACACCTGTGTCTGATGAAGACATTTATAAATCACAGTTCCATGGAAGTACCACAGCCAAAAATAAACAGCACGAAGCAATGGGAAAGAACAATGGGAAAAGAGTATCAGTGGAATATAAATATTTATACACAGAGTATAGTCTCAGAGCGGGGCTTGTCTGAGTCAGAGAACGGTGTGTAGTCTGAAAGGTTCCTTTGGAGAATAATGCATCACAGAGGCCTCCTGTGATTCAGTGGCAATGCTCCAGTGAGGTCCTCTCCTAAATATTTCCACTTAGGGAGTCAGCAGAACACTGTCATATGTGCCAATTATAAACCTGGGCCCATGCACAGACAAACACATGTGTACACACACATATCAGTCATGTACACGTGCCTATGTGCGCGCGCGCGCACACACACACACACACACACACACACACACACACGCACACAACACAGAGAAGTGCAAACATACGAGATGCACATATACACACATAAGATAAGATGAACATCTATGCAGAGTCAAACACACACACACGACTATGCAGACATGTACACATTCGTGATAATAGACAGGCATATTTAAACATTTGTTTTCAACTGAGAAACAAATACTTAAAAAATTAGACAATAAGAGAGGTCATCCATTCAGTTTTCAACTTGCGTGCCACTGCATCGTTGTCTCAGTAACGTGGAGGAATTCTGGACAGGAAAAACTAGCGCCTAAGCCGGCACAAAAAAAAAAAACAGAGAGAGAGAGAGAGAGAAAGAGAAGGAGACAAGGCAGAAAGAAAAGAAAAAAAACAGCTCAGGCCGAACAGAACCAGATGGAGGAGTGTGGGGTGGTGTTTGATCTCTGCTCATGGCCTGATTGATGTTACACATTTCATTTCCTCGTCAAGGCCATGACATAATGTTTCACTGACACACACAACCCCCCCCCCTCAAAAAACTCCCCCGCATTTCTATCTCAGCTTTTAGCCCTCCAAATATAATCTCCCCTCTCTCTCTGTTTGGTTCAATTCAACATTCTCTGTAGGCATGGTAAAATTACGGCTGTTTTTTGTTGCAGATAAAACCCCCCCCCCAAAAAAACAGATATTATGCAAATCCAAACAATCAAACAAGCTATCAGAGTTGAACCAGTACAGGATGATCTAATGAGAAAACTGAACAAAAAAGTTGCACCAGCTTTCTTGATTCTAGATTTTTTCAGTCTTTCTTGTATTATTTCATATGCTTTGTTGGGAAAAGCATGTTATTCAAAAAGAGGCCATATTAATTGTGGTTTGTTTTCACCAGCTGACAACCTTAGTAATTTAATAAGTTGAAGAGCGGTGGATAAACCATACAAGTCTAACATTGCAGCTGGGGAAAAAAAACCATGATCGGTAACTGTCTTGGAGTGACCAAAGCTGTACATATGTAGACATGACTTATGTAGCATTTGCACTACAATTGACAATTTCTAAGTGGTCACAGTCCAAAATGATTATTGTGACAAAACAATATGCTTGAGCACAAATCATTTTGAAAGAATCAGATGGTAAATTACCACATAGCCCTGAGTCTAAAGTTGACAACCAATGTTTGCCATATTGTTGTTGGTTTTAGGATTAAAGTACTTCCATTCCTGTTCTACAACCTCAACCTCCATTAAACATCAGCTGCCCTCCAGTGACCTTTCTGCCCAAAAACTCAGGGTCACTCACTCTTACACATCTGGCCTGTGTTTCCTCCTGAGAGAGAGAGAGAGAGAGAGAGAGAGAGAGAGAGAGAGAGAGAGAGAGAGAGAGAGAGAGAGAGAGAGAGAGAGAGAGCACTTCCTGTTGGCCAGTTAGTGAGTATTAATGTTTCTCTGAAGTGTTGGATTGGGGTTTTAGACAATGTGACACTGATATGATCTATGTGTTAATGTCATTCTAAGAGATTATTAACGTTTGGATATGCTTTGTAGGATTTAATCATCCAGCAGATTTACTCGTATGATTTTGACTTAAGTTAAGCTCATCTACTTACACGAAAGCAGAAAAGTATTCTAAATCAGCATTCATTCTAAACAGAAAGTCTCTGAATAGAAATTCAGCTTGAAAAATGAAAGACTCTGTAATATATACCTCTACTGCCATGCATACACACACTCACATGGAGGCACACAATTGCATACACACACAAACACACACTCACACTTCCAATGCATACATAGTTACATATTCACGTACATACACATACACATCGTGAATATGAAAGAAAAGGCCTAGAGACTTGAACAGAACCATAAATTGTGATGGATTCTGCATAAATAGCTCTGGGCTTTTCTCTGTGTTTGCGAAATTTCTTCCGATTCGTTTTGAAGCTGGAGTTGCTTTCAAAGCCCTGTGAATGTCAGTGTTGGCATCTGTTTTCAACCAGTTCAAGATGGGAACTTTTCATTCATCTCTCATGGAAACATCTTTTGTCTGAGAACAAACCCTGCAAGGCCATAAGATTTTCTGCATGAACCCCACAGACTAACACACCTTTCTTTCACACACGTTTTATCACCCTACTTTCTTCTTCTTTGTCTTTCTCTCACTTATCCTTTCTCTTATAAACTCACACTCTCTCTCTCTCTCTCTCTTTCTGTCTGTCTCTCCCGCTTCTTCTTTCATTCACCTTTCACTCGCCAAGGTCACCACATTCTTGCTGAAAACATATTGTTCTGGTAAAAGCCCTGCACTACTCCTCCACTGGAACTGAAGAGCTGAAGAGCATACTGCCAGCTCAGCATGTTGCCAACAAGCAGGAATATGTCTCTTAGGAAGTGATGCTGAATACTGATAATAGTTTAATTGTCAGAGATGTAGACGTATCCATCACAAAAATGCACTGTGTATTACACACGCATGCGTGCTAACAAATACACACACACACACACACACACACACACACACACACAAACACACACAAGCAAACTGCAAAAAAGAGCTCCACATCTGGCCACATGAGTACTTCTGTAGCTCATGTGTATTTAGAAGAGGAGAAAGATTGGCTTATTTAAATTTAATCCAGCCATATAATGACTTCCTTTGGTGATATATAAACACAGTGTATTCAGGACTGTATTCATTCATGATAGATTTATCATACCTGCAATATGTATAAGCATGGACTTTTCCACTTCTAGAATGATCTAATTATCATTTTAGAAACTGAGAGAAGTTTTTGTAAAATGTACCAGAGTAGAAGGAACCCCCTTCTCCCTCATCCAAGTCTGCGTTCATTCCTGAAGGGTAGGCTACGAGAAAAATCATCCATTTTAATAGTGTTCCCACTTCAAAGAGCATGTTATTACCTCAGTAAGGGGTGACAGTTACCTGCTCTGCTCATAGAGCTTTAATAAGCACTGGGAAAAAGCTTGACTCCAATTGAATGCACAGTCCCAATTAAATTGGCTTCTACCATTGGAAATTACAGCACCAGTCCTCATTGCAATCCATATTCTCTCTCTCTCTCTCTCTCTCTCTCTCTCTCTCTCTCACACACACACACACACACACACACACACACACAAATGCATGTAGAAATGCATGTGTGCTTGAATACATACATAAACATGAACACAAAATTACAGCCAATCTGAATTCCCACACTTTAGACCCAAAGTGGTGAATTAACACATTCTCATTCAATTGAAAATTTGTGTTAAGAGAATGATAATTCTGTCTTTCAATGTTTGTCGTATTGTTTTGCTCCACTAGATGGCAGACTTGTGTAAAGGAGTCTCATTGAAATAAACGTGATAATCAATATCAGCAGGCATATCACTGACCTAATCCTAAACTAATCCTTCTATTTAACTGTACTCTTCTTCTGCCTAATTCTGTACCATAAACATTCCTATATCATTCAACGCACTCCAATTGCCCTGAACATTTGTTTAACACTGTCTTGTCCCACTCTCATGATAGCCTTGTATTTAATCTTTTGTGGACTGGTGGTTCACTAAGCTTGACTTGTGCTCAGCTTCTCATCACAGTTTATAGCCTTACCACACACTCATATGTACACACACACACACACACACACACACACACACACACACACATTACCTGCTGACTGATAGTTCAACTGTTTCCACTGCACTACTTATCTTCTATGACGTATACTTCATGGCACTTCCTTATAAATCCTCCATGCTCATGCTTATCCTGTCCTGTGTGCATTCACTTTTGTTCATTTCCTGGCACTCTATCACAGGCACTACTCAGCACTTATCAGTGAGATACTTTATGTCAGAGGGTAACACTACAGCTTTAGATTATGGTGCAACAGACCCACTTTATTGTTGTGGCAAAAGTATAGCTGTTGTGTTGATCATTGTTCAGAGCTGATCATAAATGCACACAGCCTATATTTAGGGTCAGTCACCCTATGTGCGGGAACTGAATATTTGTGGCTGTCATTTCTTGGGCATTGGTGGTATCATTTCCCGAAAGAATGCTTAAAGGTGACGCCTACCTGACAGGTTTTGCTGGTTTAGCTTTCACTCTCACGCTGAGTTCTCATCCAGGTATGAACTATGATTCAACTATGTTGATTCATATGGTTCATATAAATATAAATAAATTATGTCAATATTAATATAAATAAAGAAAATAAGCAATAGAAATAAAAATAAATAATAAGAATGATAATTGGAGGTATTTTGCAGAACGTTCATACACTATAATACAACCTGACCCTGTAATGTTGTATAGTGACCAGTGTAAG
>NC_044497.1:33765000-33792500 GCF_902362185.1 Chanos chanos
ATATTTACACGTTTTCTCACTGAGCTGGTTCAGATTCATGGAGTAGCCATACTTGGAAGTTATTGTAATTGGAAGAACATTCAGCCTAACTCAATTGTCTCTGAAGTTTCAAAGATATAAAGATCGAAGCAATGTGTGACAGTTACACTATGTGTGTGTGTGTGTCCACATCAGGATCGTATGAAAGAGCTGATGGAGACAGAAGTTCGTCAGAGGGAGAAAGAGTGGCAGAGTAGTGTATATACTCTGGAGGACCAGGAGCAGTTGCTTCAGGAGGCTAAGAGTAGTGCCGCAGAAGTCCTAGCTGAGACCAATGAATTTCGTTTCATTCAGCGTTACCTCAAAATTGAAGCTCGACTCCGCTACGCAGCATCTCTCTCCGTTGCTGAGCTCCCGGCGAATGCACCAGCCGGAACCAAACGCCTGCGGGCTGAGATGCGCACAGACGAATTTCGCTATGAGATGAGTTTACTTCTACAGTCACTTCACGGCCTTCTAAATCCTCTCGACCTCACGTTCAACCCCAATACCGCTCACCCTAACCTAATGCTATCTAATGACCTACGAACGGTCAGATACAACTCCGCCAAACAAGGTTTCTCAGAAAACAGTGAGCGTTTCACCAGCGTGGTTCAGGTGCTTGCCTCTCAGGGTCTGTCGCGGGGGGTGCACGTGTGGGTGGCGGAGCTGGAGCCCTGCACTATGTGGTCCCTGGGTTTGTGTTACAAGAGCATTGCGCGGAAGGGAGATCACAGTCGACTAGGTCATAACTCCAGTTCCTGGAGGCTGCAGTGGAAGAATCGTAAAATGACAGCATGTCACGAATCTGTCAATTTAACAGTGCCAGATGCGCCGACCGTCGCACCACAACGGGTAGAGGTAGCGCTGGATTATGAGGGTGGCACTTTGTCCTTCCACTGCGTTAGCGGGAAGAGACGCCACCTGTACACATTCCATGCTGTATTTCGTGAGACCGTGTATCCTGCATTCAGCATCCACTCCACTACAGACCAGTCCTGGATCACTCTCCTCAGTGGGGTTTAAGGGATCTGTCTTTCTACATACCAAAGAAATGTCAGATATGACACATATGATGGACCAATAGTTGCATATGTTACCAACCCTCAGTTTGATAGTCTATATAAATAATCTGGAACATGTTTAGGTTTCCAACATGTTCATTGAAAAACAAGTCAAAGGATGCCAGCTGTCTGACTTACTGTTTATACACCCTGTTTGTATAATGTTTGTGTAGTTGCAGTGACAAAGTATTTTGTACGTTTCACTAATTAAGGAGTTGGAGATTATTTACTATCCACTGGCCATATTAGTTACAAAATATTTATTTACTAATTCAAATCAAGTCATATAATACATAATTTGTATACAGGGGAGAGAAGACAGGCCAGTGTTACATGCATCTGAGACTATGTCCTCCTTTTGAGCTTCTTTAAGCTCTCAGTAGAAACCAGAAAAGCTTGCTTGAGTAAATTAGAGACTCCCGTGCTTTCAGCACGCCAAGTAGCCCACAGTAATGTTCACACACCATTGTGTTCCAAAGTTAATTTAGCTCCACTTCCTTGGACAGTTCCTCTGCTAATATGCAGTTGGTATTCCATGTATGTGCCCAAGTGTTGCCAGTTGCCAGGCACTGTCCACGCCCTCTGAACATCTCCGTTGTAATTTGAATATTGCTGATGATTTGGTTTCTCACACAATAAAACCGTGGTTATGTAAATACTTTTTTTTTTTCCCTTTGTAAGACCACCCCAACCTTGTTTAACAAAGTTAGATCTTAGCACCGCCTAGTGGTCAGTAAATAAGTTGTACATAAATTTTTCTCATATTAAGATGTGATTGTCATATAATTCTTCAATAAACAAAGGTTCACGTGTTCTCTGTTTTTTCAGCAACTCGCCTTTTTAAATTTCCTGACCTGAATTACAGGTTGGTTGTACACCTGTTAATGTTACACAATGTATTTTATATTGCTCTACAGACAACTATTGTATCTGTAGACTATTATTCCCTCTGGTTCAAAAATAGCATGTTTATTCATAATCTCACACATTTCTCCCTGTTTCTCAGCACCTATCCATTTGTTGTAACATTTGACAACAACACAGTTTCTATTGCTCTGTTTATTTAGTTTCAGCCAACATTAAAGTGACTGGGTTGTCAGAGCCATAAATAACAGCTGTTGGCTGTACATGTATGTTAGTAGGTAGAGACAGCAATAAGGAAGAGATGTCTGAAGGTCAGTCATTAACTTTTCCAGACTTTAAACCCTCTGGAAGAGAAGAGCAAGGCATACACTTGTCCAAGGCAACTCTTTGTGCTGAGTTTTACTTAGCTCTCAACATAGGGTCTGCCCAAAAAGAGAACAGAAGATGAGCGATATAGAAGAAGACAGTGAGATCTCCTTTGCAGTAAAAGTGAGTAGATATCTGAAGCAAATACCTAAGTCTTGTGGAAGTACTTATGGATGATAAAATTGTTTTTAACACTTTTCGGTTGCTCTAGTTCCTGGGTCGCCTTGAAGTTGTTCGGCCAGATGGCACAGAGATTCTAAAAGAAGCGACAGCTGCCTTGGAGGTAAAAAAACAAAAAAAAAACAGAATGTTTGTTTCAGAGAAAGGCAAGACTTTTAGAATACTTAAAAAGGCAGCGGACGAGTAAGATGGAGACTTTGATTCAAACAGCGAAATTTCCAGAGAAATCAACTGACCGCAAAATGCATCTGATAACAATATTTACACGTTTTTATTTGAAAATGATGCTCTTTTCAACTTGTTTTTAAATATTAAGTGGTAGACTAATGTGAAAGTTACTCTAAAACTTTAAACAATTTTGAATGTTTTCTTCCATGTATTCTTCTTCTCTTTCTTCCTCTTATGCTGTCCATTCATCCTTATCTCAGAATCCTGATAAGGACGTCAGTGAAAAGGGGAAAACAAAGAAGAGTAAAGTACACCTCTTCCTGTCAAGAGGAGGGATAGACATCCTGGAACACAAAACAAAGGTGAGACAGGAGCGTGGACATTTCCACTGAACATTAATAGCAGTAACAGAACAGGCATAACCGTGTATACTACATATAACAACATACCAAATTTTAATCACAGGACATTGTTTTTTATTCATACTTTTAACGTTCTCAGAATGAGAGGACGATGCATTAAATTGAGATGGATTAGAGGTTTTGTAGAAGATAAATATTTTCTGAACAACTTTAACTTGTGTCCAAAGGTTTGCTATTTCAAGAGACCTGAAAGAGTTTTAAAAGTAGAATTCACAGCTTATATCAACTTTTTATACATCTTTCTGTTAATTCTTCTCCCTTTTTTTCAGTTTATGTTATATTCATGTCCCATCTCCACTGTGTCCTCCTGCGCTGTTCACCCAGCTCGACCCAAAATCTTGGGATTTGTGGCCAAGCAACTGGCTACAGATATGTACCATTGCTACGTCTTTCAGAGCAAGAAGTTTGTGAGTACTGATCAAATCCAAACCAGCTTCATTTCATTATTTATTTTTTGACATATGTCATTTTACTGATTTGTTTGTAGTCTTCTACAATTTTAGTGCCCCATACTCACTGAGAAACTCTTTGTTAGGATACATGACACTGTAAATGATAGTCACAAAGCAGACGCACAGCAACTTAAAACTGAATCTCAAATCATTTTCTGTCTCTTTCCTCCTGTCAGTCTCAAATACTCGTGTCCTTAATAGGAGATGCTTTCCAGGCTAGCAGGCAGATTGAAAACGTGAGAGGCGGCCGTGACCTGGTTGTGGAGGCTTTACGACACAAGGTTGACAGAGTTATATAATTACATTTACAAAATCTTTAATTATCCCACGTTCTAATATTGCTCAAGGTTTGCTCTTATGCTTCTGACTGATCAAATTCCAAAATTACTCTAACACTGCTCTATTACTGCTGAGTTCTCAGAAACCGCTTACTGCTCCCATCCTATATTACTTGGCTCTTGAATAATAAACTAACATTTCTCTAATGCTGTATTTCCCTAACAGAGATCCTTAGAAATCAAATATTGCTGTAATTCTTCTCACTGCTCTACAACTGGTCTAGCATTTCTCCTGTGTTGTTTACTTATCTGATGTTAGTCTACTAATGCTCTAATACTCATTTACCATTGTCCACATTCCACTGCTCTTCAGAATAAAGTGCTTCAGAGAGAGAATGCAGAGCTAAAGAGGAGACTTCAAGAGAGAGGAGATGTAAGTCAGGACAAAAGCGAATCGTTCCGCTATTATATCTGTGGTGAAACAGACATACATACATATGTACATACATACATGCATATAACAACCACATGGAAACATGCTTCAGACAAGAGCATGAACACAGGATGAAAGTTGCTAAGAAATAGAAAATTTCAAAATTCTCCACAGACTAAACAAACAGACAAACAAAACAAAAAACACTCAATCAATCTGTTATTTTTCAAATGGTTCAGTCATGTCAGGGTGTAGTATCAGTTACAGTTAGGTTCATATCATGTGATCCTTTATGGTATGACCTTAAACACACTAAAACAATAACATGTAATATGGTTGCATAACCCCTACTGGTTCTCACTGATTTGTCCACACAAAAGGTGTGCAAAAACATTCAAAATTTTTTCACAAGAAATTCAGCTACCATCTCCAAACATTTGTTAAAAAGTTAAAAATACACGTAACAATTTTAAACTACTCTGCCTTTTCCAATATCTAATCTCAAGTTTATTTTTAAATGTGGGTTGATTTGCTGACGTTAGTTTACCCCTTAACATTTTCTCTGCTGGTTCATCTCTTTGTGCTGTTTGTCTTATAGGGCAGCATAGACAGACCCCAGCATATCTATGAGAACTCATCTGACTTTGACAGTAACAATCCTCTCGCTGTCTCAGAGAGGTCAAATTTACAGGGTATGGATTAAACATTCTCACACAGACAGACAGACAGACAGATAGACAGACAGACAGACACACACACACACACACACATGCACACAAGTTTGTATCCATATCCTAGTGGGGCCTTCCCATTGACTCACATTATTCCGCAACTAAAGAATACTAAGCTATCCCTAACCCTAACTAAAAGGAAACTAAACTAATGGAAACTAAAGGAAAGAATGACTGCTGACACACAGGGGGTTGCTGCAGGAAACTGCTGTTTCATCCACAGTGCCAAAACCAGAACAGATCCTCGAGTTCACACACACACACACACACACACAAACGCACATGCACACGCACACACACATACACACATACACACATACACCACACGGTTTTACATTCTAAAATTTCAACAGCTTACACTCTATACATGACCAATCCTCATGAGTTTACTGTTGCATGTTTTTTTTAGTGAGGTTCCACTCAGAGGGTGACACAGCACCTCTCCTGAAGACTGCATGAAGAGCAGACAGACAGCCAGACTGCACACAGACATCTTATACCTTGTCTCTGTCTGAGCAAATCTCAATATATTACTTTTCTTTTGCAAATTCTTATGAATACTTAGTACAAATACACCAGATAGTGTGTCTGTATAGATTTCATACTACTAATTTTGTGGTAGTGTCTTGTTAAAAAGTCCAAAATGCTTATTTTGGGGCCTGAGGCTCATATTGTGTGCAGCCTAAACACAACTAGGTCAAATGGGATCATGTAAAAGCATCATATAAAACTTCATCAGAGCATCTGACTCATTGATATTGCTGTCATAAAATATAGTCATTGGTGCTTTTAACATGAAACTCTACTTGAACTTACTTTGCTTTACTTACTTGTGTGACTAAGTAAAGTAATTCTGCACAAAATGGAGTAAGACTGTAATCAGTTCGCATGTAGGTTCATACATCATCATTTCATGTAACATAACGCTGTTCCCAACATGAGAGGTTCTTCTAAATAAATCGTCTGGAAAATATTGAAACAATATAAATGGCATCATACATATTTCAGAATCTCTCTCTCTCTCTATTTACACACACACACACACACACACACACACACACATATATATATATATAGAGAGAGAGAGAGAGAGAGAGAGAGAGAGAGAGAGAGAGAGAGAGCATATAGCATATAGCCTTGCGTGAGTTCAGCAGTCTGAGTATCCTGCGTCTTATAGATATGTATTTTGTATCCTGTGTCTTATATATATAAGTTGGAAAACAATCAAACGTGAGTCTAAAGCACACATCTCAAAACAAACTCGTTCGAAAGTTCAACACGGATTACAGATTTATTTTAATTACTTTTAGTTCTTTTCAGTTATCTTTGATTAAAATTTTTTTTCCCCTTACAGTAAATGTCTCATGAAATAGGACTTTGTGATATATAGAGTGAATAAGTTGAAACTACGCGGTATTTTCTAGACTGTTTGTACAATAAGAAAAGAATTCCCCCATCCAGTAGGAGGCATAAAAGAGACTTTCTCGTAAATGCTCCACCCATAAGGACAAATAGAAGAAGATGAGGAAAACAACCCAAACGTGAACCGAAACGTGAGTGGACACTTGTCTCAGAGAGAGGGCGCCTTGGATACTCACTGAAACTGACGGCTGCGTAACAGAAATTATCATATTAACGACATTTACACGTTTTGATAAATCAGAGGTGAGCACTGATTTACGTGCATTACTCTAGTTACATGCCACACATGGTTCTCAACTGATAACGCCAGAAAGCAAGGACAGGTCAGTGAATTTTATCCTATTTCGGTAGAAGGCTAAGTAAGCTAGCTTTTGCTAAGACAGTTTACCGGGTTTAAAACTATAACATCTGGAGTTGTCTAGCTGGTTAGGAAAAATGCTTACGATAGTTTATACATATTTATATATAATGTAGACAGAAAAATGCAAACTTTATAACTAGTCAGATGCTGAATAGAGTCGTCCACCGAAACTTCGTTTGCTCGTTTGTTTTTGGTTTAGTAAGCCCCACCGTTACGTAGCTCAGATACAGAACTAGTGGGTGTTCGGGAGATACTTTCGATAGCTACCTGTAGCCGAAAAAAGTTAATAAAGTTACCACTTTTACACAGCATTCATGTGGTCTTGAAAAACATTTGAAACGTGGAAAATTAAAAAAAAAAACGGGGTTGCCCAGGCCTAGAAAAGTTTTTCAAAGTTAGACTCCTCTGAGAGGTTTTGTTTTTCGAGCATTTGTGGCCATTCACAGGCCAGTAATTCTGTCAACGTCATGTGCGAAAGTACTTGTTGAAGAAACAACTAGGGTATACCAAAGTCAATTTTTTTCAGCTGTGTCATCCATTTTTCGGTGGAAAGGGTCTAAATGGATTCTTTGCAAATGTTTTGCTAACTTTTAGGTAATATTGACTTCTGCTCGCAGATACCCTGTTTCATGCAAGATATTGTTTTATTTTATGCATTTAAAAAAAGGGGGGATGGACACGTTTTTGAAAATTGACCGTTTAAACTGTCTGTGAACTCTACTAAAATCAGCTTGAATTCAGTGCTGTCTTTTGTGGACTGAATGTTGCTGTTGCTTTCAAACAGTCTTATCATACCTGCAGCTGTCACGTATCTTATTGTAAGTTGATGTTATCTTCTTAGAGGTCTGGTCTGTTTCCCTGCTCTTCTGCCCTTTGTTCACGTTTCGTGTTTACTTCACTTACTGACGTAGTAGAGGTCCTGTCAGAAGTTGGACCTGCCTTCTCATGGGCATACACTGGTCACGAAATGGCGACACCCTTCTGTCTCAGCCGTCTAACGGCAGACGGGGGCAGGGGGCTGACCAGGAGGATGATGATGACTCCCTCGATGGCTTGGACAGGCAAGAGGACATCGCTCAGTTCCCCTATGTGGAATTCACTGGCCGTGATAGCATAACATGTCCGACCTGCCAAGGGACTGGCCGCATTCCTTCTGGTGAGTCATGCGCGATTTTTTCTTAACTTCTGTCCATTCACCTCTACACACCCAAGCGAAACACATTGCATGTCTTTTGATGTAGGTTAGTGTTTGCACAGAAGTGCTAAATTTCAGTAAAACTATATCATTTGAGTCATTTGGAGGTTCATCTTGGAGTTTAAAACACGTTCTGCCATCTTGTCAAGTGACATTATGCCTAGCGATAGTTACTCTGTCTATACCTGGCTTCTATAAGACAATTCATTGGTAAGAGAACACTTTTCAGTGACCCAGTGTACAGTGGATGTAGTCTGTGCTCTCCCCCAGTATTCGGTTACAGTGGAATGTGTTTTGTGTGGGTGTGTGTTGTGAGGTCTTGAACTGTCTTGTCTTTTTGTTTGTGTGTCAGGTCAGGTCAATGAGCTGGTGGCACTGATTCCTTACAGCGATCAAAGATTACAGCCACAAAGAACGTAAGTATTGACTCCTGGTCTTCTTCAGCCCCTGACGAGATGAAAGAAACATTTTACTCCAGCTGACAAAAAAGCCCACAATCTTTTTCTAGCATTAAAACCCTCAAATTTAGGTTCCAAGACATTTCCTGAAATGTCTCTGAAATGTCCTCTTTCTGAATGCGTCCTTTTTATATTTTTTCACTACTTGGTGTAAAAAAAAGCAAACAAAAAAAAACCTTTTACTTTGTGCTGCACAGAGATGTACAAATGAAATGAGGCTGAGACAAACACAGACTTAGCAAGGAAGCATTTGCAGAGTTAAGCATAAATAAACTAGCGAATGAATTTCCGTTCAGATTGGCCAACTGAGTATGAAGAAAGTTTAGCTTTATGAACTTTAAACACATTACCTAATGGCTTCAGCAAACAATGATGTAAAACAGGACAGAAAATACTTGCGGTTTGGGTGGAGCCATCTGTCTTCGTGTAATGAAAAGATCTGAGTGGAGTGTTTGTCATTTAATTGTAGTTTTCCGGCATCTCAGACCTAGGGATGAACCAAGTATATTTAATGTAGAGGAGAGTTTGGACTTGTTTGTATGTAATAATTGACTATGCATTTGAAATACGTATTATTGTATATACGTATAACTGTGTATTTATTAAATGTCAATTTTTATATTGTACGTGGA
The DNA here is from genome assembly GCF_902362185.1 of Chanos chanos. Taxonomy (NCBI): domain Eukaryota; kingdom Metazoa; phylum Chordata; class Actinopteri; order Gonorynchiformes; family Chanidae; genus Chanos; species Chanos chanos. The sequence goes on from NC_044497.1 coordinate 33,774,045, forward strand.
ACTGTGTAAATTATTTTATTGAAGAATTTTGTAGAGAATTGTGTTTTGTTAATTAGACATGGTTTCATCATGGGGATTAAAAACCACAGCTGGGTCTGGGCAGTTTGTCATCTTTCCCAGATAAGCTGTTACGAGCACCTACTGATACATCCACACCATTATTGGGCAGTGTTACTGAAAGCAGCTGAGTTGACATTTAGCTTTGTTTTCAAGTTCAAATTTAGTAATTGAGTTATGACTTAATTTTTCAGTTATTTTCTTTTCTTTTCTTTTCTTCCTTGCATTGGGCACTTTTCTTCTGGTGGCTTAGGAAAATAAGCCCACTGTCTTTGGCAACACAAACAGTTTATTTTTGTAAGGACGGTGTTTATAACGTTCCACTAAATACATCCGTGAGCTCACACTGTGGAGATTCTGTGGCTTTTTAATACGAGAGGATGATCTGAGACAGTTGTTTTGTGGAGGCTGTATGTGGTTCTGTCAGTAGTGCCATTGTATTGAAGTGATTCTGTTGATTTGAGGTGATATGTGTGTGTGTCTGTCATTGACAGGAAATTGTACGTAGTCTTGTCAGTGGTCCTGTGTCTGCTGATCTCTTCCCTTGCTGCCTTCTTCATGTTTCCACGGCCCGTTCTGGTCGATGACGATGGCATCCGCTCGGTCATTGTTAACTTTGACCGGAATAACAGCAAAGTCCTCATCAACATGACTGTGAGTGTTCTATTGCAAACTCCAGAAAGAAGACTTTGAACCAGCTAGGGCTCTGTTCAGGGCAACCATTAAGTGAATGATAATGTTGTTGAGGGCTAGATCCTTGTTAGCTTTTGTTCTTGGACTCCCTGATTGTATCGAATCTCCAAATACCTAATCAAACCTTGAAAGAAAATCAAGAAGTCTTAATGATAAGGACAGAGAATGCCGCTTTGTTTGTTTGTGAGATCTTGGAACCTCATTGAACTTCATTTGTAACTGCTGTCTTTCCATCGTTTCCCAGAGCTCCCTGAACTTCAGCAACCCAAACTTTTTCACTGTGCTGGTTGACAGTGTGAGCTGCCAGGTGCTTTATATGAAAACTGTGATTGGCACACAGCAGCTGGACAACGTCATTCACATTCAGCCGCTCAGTCAGAGACAGGTAGAGTTAATCTCCTATATCAGATGTGTGTATACATAATCTATTCAGGGTGGGTTTTTTTTTGGGGGGGGGGGGTTAATGGTAAATAGTAAGGACAGGTTTCATACTGAAATTCAGCTATTTAAATTGATGCCATAGTTTGTTAGAAATGTTCAGTTATGCTTATGAAGCGCTGTGTCTTTTTCTACAGGTGAATTTCACAGTCAGCGTGGAGATCAGCGGAAGCCTTTCTTATGTTTAGTAAGTCCCGGATACGACAACATCGTCCTGATTACACGTCAAAACATGACACACAAGCTTAGTGTCTGCCTAAATATGAAGACATTTCTTTCAAGATAATAGATTAATAGTGATTTTGTTGAGAATTCATTCGTTTTGTTTGGTTCTGCAGTGCCTTTTGCACCATGGCAAGCATCAAGGTTCATAACATCGTGGTCTTTGTCCAGTAAGTCTTCCCTCTAACTTTTATGAAAATACACAGTTTTTTGAGTTGCTTTGCTTCACCACTAGCTTCTCATTATGGTGTTGCATAGTTGGGATTTTTTTTTTTTTTTTTTGGTAAATTGAATGATGTATGTGATTGTGTGTCATATTCCTACAGGACCTCGGTTAAGACCTCCTACATGGTACGGGCTGCTCAGAACACACTGGAGGCTTATCGGTACATCGACTGTGGTTCCAATACCACGCTACGCCAACCCTCTGAGTCGGTTTGGTTCGACCCCCACGGCTCCTCTCGTAAAAAGCTCTTAACCTGAAAACCTGAGAGATCTTCCGTGGTCAAAACTTTAGGTTAGCGTTAGCACGAGGAAAGGAGTGTCTCTGCTGTTGTGTCTCACAATAACTTTTGGGTGGTATAATGTGCCAAGATTTGAAAAGAAAAAAAGAAAGTTACTAATGTTAAGCTACTGAACGTTGTCTGACGGAGGAGCCCTGATTCCTGGCGTGTTACAAGATGGAGCTTGTAGCTGTCACACCTTTGACCTACTGATGACTAGCATCTTTCTGCTCTTTGCTCAAAGTCTGAACCATTTCAAGGTCTTCCTCTTTGCACCTGACAAGGCTCTGATTCCTGTGTGTTTAAAAAACTTAAAAGGGAAGAAATGCCATTAATATGGAGTGTGATACTTATATTTAAGACATTTACCAAGTGTTTGGCACCTTACCATGGTATTTATTGCTGTTGTTTTTTCTGTTCTGTTTATTTAGTCTAAGATGGACTCAGATGGATTTTTTGTTGTTGTTGTTTTGTTTTGCTTTGTATTGCTGTTTAGGCTAAAATGATTAGGGAAAACCTTTTTTTTGCCAGCACCAACCTATAGCTTTACATTGTCAGTACAGTGTATGAGGGAGTTGAACATTTCATTCCCTTTTTTTGGAGATTGTTACAGTTCTCGTGTATAGGAACAGTAGGGACATCTCAGTAATTCACTAGAGAAATGTTCTCCAAGTGGCGTCTCCAGCCAGTATAAAGAGTACTTGAATTTGTCATGCTCTGATCAACTGTTTGTGTACACTACACATGGAAATCAGTCATGTAGCTACAGGGTTGTAAGGGGAACTAAAAAACAAAATAGGAAAAGAACAAAATAACACAACAGAAATTTTGTACAAAAGCGGTCAGTGATGGGACTGGGGACTCTGGTATGGTGAACCCAGTTGCAAAAAGACAAATAAAGAGAGAAGCATGAGGCAGGATCCTGGGGTTCATGGTGTAGACGGTCATTTTATTCTCTCCTATGCAATTTCACGACTGTTTTCCCATATTGTTTACATTTACAGTTTTAAAGTTAATTTTATTGGGCAAAACTGTAGAAGCTGTGTAGCTTTCACAAATGATGGACTGTCTGAAGTTTTCCTTTGATTTAGAGGTACCTTATACATTTTAGGGAAGGAGTTTTCTTGAAGTGCACTGCTGTAGCATTTCTTTTAAATCTTTCATAAATTGTGTTTATTTCTCAACCAAGTGGAATTAAGATTGTAAAAGAAAATGTAAAATAATGAATAAAGATCTATGATTAATAGGGTTTTGATTTGGTCACTGTGGCCTTGATGTCATTTTGAAAACTTGCTCAAGAAAGAAATCATATTGGTTTGATAATTTTAATACAAAGCTTTCTGTAATTTGTAACTTTTTATCTCACAGAGGAACATTTTTGACAGTCATAACAATCCAAACAAGATGAATAAAATGTTGGTACCACAACTATACATTTCTTTATTATATTCTTTGTTTTTGCATACATTCCAAAAATACCATATAATATAAATTCCTTTTCATATAAATGTCTCCTTCCATTTAATCTTTTTTTTTTTACTTTCCAAGTCAGCTGCATGTGAGAAAATATATTACTACATACAAAGACCAACAAGAAAATACAGAAAACAATATATTAAAGTTGTCATAGACATAGTGTTTTTCTATCTGTCTTACAAAAACAACACACTAATAAAGCAATTACAATACAAGAAGCTTATGGCAGATTATGTATGAATAAATCTTACAATACATGAGTGCTCTATGAACTTCTTTGGTTAAGTACAACCTTTGGCAAGTTTTGTTGTGTGTTAATGTCAATCTTTGTGTTAAAACACAGTAGTAAAAAGACACTATTAAGGTCAAAGATGATTGACCACTGATGATTTTCCTTCTTTATCAACTGAATACATTTGGCTATGCTTCTCCATTACACAGTATATAGCAGGGACAACACTACAGGCCCCCTGGTAAAGATAGGTAACTAACCCATAGTGAATATTATAGAAGTGAACTCAATTATGTATTGCTTTTATTGTGTTGATATTACCTTTCATTATTTACGTGAGTCTGATAGACATATGGGTAGGAAATGCAGGAATATAAGGAGACAAAGTAACTCGGTTTACATCTCTGTCATCAATACCAACATTTTTTCCCCTCGGATACTATCCCACTTTACTCTCAAAAAAAAAAAAAAAAAAAACACATCACTTAAACATCCTCCACACTCTGGAACATCATACAGTCAAAAACTGAGCTCTTTAGGCTTCCCACACTTAATGCCCACTCCACATGCACACTGACCCTTCTTCAGACTTTCTCGAATTCTCTCTAATCCTGTGGGCCAGATTCCTATTCAGTCACTGTAGGAGTGACTGCTTTAAGTGGAACATAAGTTACGTTTATGCACATACTGACTCTGTGCCAATAACCTACCAACAGATACTGACTCTGTGCCAATAACCTACCAACAGGGAATGTTCCAAGTACTTCGGCTGTGCTTCCTTAAGGCTAGAGCCACACTTCATAACATGGATATTCTAATAATGAGAATATTTATTTAGAAAATATAAGGACATGCTTTGTGCATAACATTCTTTAAATGTCTTGGATATGTCCTGGATTTGGAGCTTTACAAAACCAGCTTTAAACTGGCTCAAAACCAGGAATCTTGAGACATCCCTAATGTGTTCAAGAACCCTTCAAAGAAACCTAAAATCCTAAGCTTGGTAGATGTTGGAAAAAGCTGCAGTGCATGATTCCAAACTGAGGAGAACAGATACAAATACTGTTTAAATGATAAAATGATGGTTGGTGGAGAACAAAGACCCCTATATCAAATCCACCTGAATTATAACAGTTATGTTCCTGAAAGTCAAATGGAAAAATACTGAAATGTTAAAAAACTACCATTGTTTTTGGTGGCACAAGTCAGTGCTAATGTCCAAAAAATTTGAAATTTGCTCTGGCAGAACCAGTAGTGTTCACTTCGGCACTGCGTGAATTAAAACAGGTCTTCAGACAAATCAGAACATTTCGTGATTTTTGCTGTTTTAAAACAGAGGCAAAACTTTAAAAAATCTTAGTGTGATAGAATTATAGGCAATGTCTGGTTTTGTTTTGATAATACTTTCATACATAAAATATGTAGAGCACTGTTTAAACGTTCGACTAAACATATGACTGCAGAATGGCAGTATGTCAGTCTGAGGGGTCAGATGAGACTCTGGGCAGACACAAAAGCTTGTCAGGCTGTGGAGGATCCTGCATGTCTGTACATGTAATAGGCCTCTGATCTTCCCCATCTAGCTTCAGTCTACCGACGCTGTGTCGCAAGCATGACTTTGTTGATGAAGTTAACAATGGCGGAAGCGGGCTGCTCCGGGTCAAGCTCTGCAAACAGGTGGCACACGTTCTCTGCCATGCTGCCTGGTTTCTTAGCAACAAAACCAAACACCCTGAGAGAAACATGGGTACGATGGAGAAAAAAAACAGTGAGAAGAAAAGATATGATACTGACAGAACTGCTGTGTGACAGACACAGATGAACCAAACAGAGTCGTGTTTATGTTTCTGCAATTACCAGAACATATTAATTGTTGATTGTGTATGTGGAGCTAAAGGCATTTAAATGTTAAATATTGATTCATGGGGTCATCATGAAAGAACAGAATCATTTCATGGTTAAAGCGTAAAACTGATGCAAAGCTTAAATCTCCACTGTCACTCAGTTATAACACATACAAGTCAGATGATTACACACACACTGAATAAAAGGAAAGACAAACACACAAACACATATATACAGAGCACTTACTTAGACGTCGTGCTGTCTGAGTTAGTCCACCTGAAGCAAAGAGGGAAAGACAGAGACAAGACTCAGAGAGACAGACAGAAAGACAGACAGACAGACACACACACAAACACATACTCACGCACTCAGTCACGTAAACACACTATGCAGCCAGCACAGATACATGCACTATCTTACAGCAGATGATGACGATTGGGACAGTGCTGAGAGTAGATTAACAGTAAGTGGGTTTGTGGCCTATCCTTCATGTGAATGTCAGGCATTGCACATCAAACATTATGGCTCACAAAAACTTACATTTACTGTCAATCTGTCAAGCAATGGCAGAGCTTAAAAAAAAAAATCTCTGAATGAATTCACGACATCATCTTATTTCAGGTCCACACAACACCATGCGAAGAGGGTTCACCAGATATGTCACGCTTCACTGAGTTTGAATGTGTTTGACTTTGTTTTTACTATATGTTTACATGGTCTCATGATATCCACAATATATCCAGTCCATTTCAATTCTTTTCACTCGTGTCCAGCGTCTGAACAGTGCTCAATGAAATCCTCACCTCCTGTCCTGTGGATCGATGCTACAGAAAGTCACGCTGTTGACAGGGTAGTGCCTTCTAAAGAAAACCCTGTAGAGTGACACGACGGGAAAAACACCTGATCAACATCCGCAGAACACTGGCCATTTAACCATCACTCAGGCTCCACTTAGTGTATGCATTTAGCTGTTACAATGGGACGTTTCCTATTCACTGAGTGCAGGCTGGACAGACACAAGTTAGTGACACTGTCCAAAGGGTATGAAGGATTCATCTCAGTCTACTCAACTACAATTTGAATGGCAGGATCTTGCTAAAGGAAACCGTGTCACGTATTTAGGAGAGTACATCTAATCAGTACTAATGTCATAAAAACCACAGATTTTTTAATACACTGATGTATAAAGTTACTAAACCTTCTGTCCCTTTAAGGGCTCTGCCCCATGAGTACTGTACCTGCGCTGGTTGTCTGTCAGTGTGATGCCCTGTGCAGACACTTTAAAGTGCACCACTGTTGCTGAGGGGCGAGGGCTCCGTGACATTGTTGCCCCTGTTGCCTTGGCAATAGCCTGGGGTCCAGTCAGAGATTCAGTCTCTACTGAGTTCAGGTAGAGTACGTTGCAGGCTGGGGAAAAGTAAGACCACTGAGGTAAGATGACTGAAAATTGCATTCACGGTTGTGAAATAAAGCACAGTAATTGCATGGGGTTAAACTGTGAAGACAGATGAATTCATAAGGTTGTTTTAGAATGGCAGACAGGGACCGACCTGCACCCTGTTTGAGCAGGTCGGCAGCAGTGCTCATGTTGCTGGCTGGTTGTACCTCCTGTATCTCTCCTATCAGGTCTGCAAAGTGGTCACACACTATCACATTGTCAGAGCAAATTTAGCCACAATTAAACATTTATGGTAATTATGAGTGTCTGAGTGGCGTTGATGTTATAGTTATTTAAATAGTGAATGGTGTAGCACACATGTAGTGTGTGTGTGTGTGTGTGTGTGTGTGTGTGTGTGAGCAGCAAAGCAAAGAGGGAAATGTGTATTTGTTTGTGTGTGATGAGTGTTTGACTGACAGAGTGCATACTGTTTTAAAGGGTGTTCTGACCTTTCTCTGGGATGCGCAGGGCACATGGGAGTGAGATTGGTGTGATGGAATGTTGGTAGACCAGTGCCGAGAGACTCCCTGAGATACAGAAAAGAGAAAAATCAGACATCTCTCATGAAAAAGATCATGAAGCCTGTCTTATTTCAAAAGTATTTAATACCATCGCTTACAGAAGGCATACACTCTCATAGTATACATTTATATCAGGATTCCCCAAATCATGTCCAGGAGGACAGATGTCCTCTGCTTTTTACACTCACTTCATACTTAGAGGTTGTTTTTGTTCCTTTTTTTTTATTTGCTCTCTTCAGCCAATCAGAGAGCACAATGGTTGGTAAATATGAATACCAGAGGGACTTCGGTGTTCCAGCACTGGATTTAGGGAACCGTGTTTCAAGTTAATTTTGGTTTAATTGGTGCAGTTAAGCTACAGCACAGCTCAGTTTGGTGTGGAGTGAACAATATCCTTAAAAAACACATGCTGCTGTGGTTATTTGATTAAGCACTATATGGGGCTGTACAATTAAGCATTTTTTAAAATTCGCTCACCAAAATGTGGCTCATTTGGTGACCCTTTAATCTTTACCCCACGAGGTCCTGTTTCAATCAGGAAGTGCCGCACCAGCTGTTCCATAGGGTCGCCCACTTCACATAGTAAATACAACATGAACATATTAAGGGTACATTATAATCACAATAATTCAGAACAGAAATGAGACCAACACACAAGCCATGTTAACTGATAAAGTCATATTGTGAAAGTCATATTGTGAAAGGAATTCTTTTTTTTTTCACAATAGAGATAGATACTAAGCATGTTTCTTTTCTGTAACAGTTATAAACCTGTTACACTGTGCAATGTTAAACCTGAAAGAGCCTCTGTGCTGTAACATAGTTTTAGGACAGACAGACAGACAGCTGATGGAGAACTGTGAGAGAGTAGAAGAAGAGAGGGAAAGTGTCAGAGATGAAAACCCTGTTCTCAGATGTGCTGTACCTTTGCTGCTGTGGTTGTTTACATTTGGGGGTGGCGTAGCAACTTTCAAAGCCAAGCCATAGGCACCCTGGAAAGAGTTGCTGTCTCGGATCAGGAAAGCACCAGGCTCTTTCTCCTTCAGAGCAGCTATTGCTGTAGAGAGGAGCAATGGCCAAAGAGAGAGAAAGAACATGTGAGATAAAGAAACCTTTCTGAAACGCCACTATCTTAGCTGTTATTAAAGCCTTCCTCTTTCAAAAGTGGAAACTTCAGCATCTCAAATTGAAAATCCAAACTAATATCAGTGACTTACCTTGTTCTCTGGAGATGCCTGGCTTGTACCAGAAACGTGAGCTGTCCTGGACAAACTTCACACTGACACGGCTGCCTGTTTCCCCCTCTGCACCACCCTCTCCATGCCCAGCAGGCAGTGCCGCCTCCCCGACCGACGGAGAGAATGTCACGTGATGCTGTCCTGGGGACTGGCGTCCTGACGATGCTTTCAGAGTGCCAGCTCTACTGTTGGGTGAACCAGGCAGGGTAGCTGTCCGCCGTTTCTCTGGCAGCGGGGGCTGGGGTATGGTGACAGTAGTGTACCCAGAGTAGGAGCCTGATGACGACGTGGGTGTACAGCAGCCAGCAGACAGAGGGAAATTAGGAGTGGAATGGCCGTCTGAAGCTGGAGAACTATGTCCATTCGTAGGACCATCCACACCGGAGCAGTGCGGAAAATGACCAACAGGGATTTCTGAGCCCAGCATCAGTTTCCGGCCCAGGGTGGCAAAGCCAGGGACAGGCAGCTCTGATGACGGGGATCCCTCTTGACTCACCTGGGCTGGGAGAGGTGATGCAGGGGCAGAGCTAGTGATAGAGCTGGGTGTGGGACTGTGAGGAGAGCTAGGTTTGGGGATTTCTGAGCTGGGCTGAGAGCCATTGACCTGTGAATGTTGAGGGACGGGCTCTACTGAGACAGAGGGAGTGGCAAGACAGGAGGATGGAGAAGGACTGCTGGAGGACTGAGCAATGGGCAGTGGTTGGGTTTCTGCAGGGGAAGTGGTCTGGGTGGGAATGCTTGGGTCTGAGGACGGTGCGGGTGGGCTGACAGACAGGCAGTCATTGTGAGGCTGAGGGACTGTGGCTGTAAGAACAGAGCTATTAGGTAGGGACGGGGTGGGCGACGGTTGTGACGGGGTTTGGCAGTCTTGCTGTGCTGTGGGTGTGATTGTGGGTGCAGGTGTGGGTGTGGCCGGTGTGGTGTGCGTTTCAGGATTGACTGGGCCGGGCTGGATGGGCTCTGAGCTGGACGGCTCTCCGTGTTGTAACCCCTGGGTCCCAGAGTAAGGCCTGTCCTGTGGTTGGACAGTGTGAGGTTCAGTGCAGCCCTCTGCCGAGCGTACTTCCTGATCTCGCACTGTCAGGCTAGGGCTAGAGCAAATGCAGAGGCAGTATGAAACAATGTAAGACAACGTAAAGTCACTTAACAGGTGTTTTAGTTGGGGGCCAGTGATGAAAATGCTAGTTAATGTTTGAAAAAATCTTAAGTTGAAATCAAGTATCTGGTTTCAGAACACTACTTGGAGCTAGAGAGTCAACCACTGCAGTGGATTTGTATTCTGCAAGTACTTTTATTTAAATAAAAAAGTAAAATCTTTAAAAATAAATAGTTAATTATAATGCCCTTCATACTCCTCTCATAACCATGAATAGGTTTCGAATGAAGGTGGGCATTACCTCTCTTGTGTGCGTAATGGACTACTGGTGTGAACAGGAGTGGGAGGGCTGGAGATATCTGAGGGAGTGGAGCATGGGGCATGCCCATCACGATGCAGTCGCCGCAGAGAACCATGGGTAATGTGGTCACGCCAACCGATACCCTCGCCAACTCCTGCTGGTCCATCTAACAGGGGACAGAAAAGAGAGAGAAAAACACAGTTACTTAAGGCCCTTACCATGAGTCTCTATAGTATTAGACTAGTGTCTTATACTATAGTAGAAGACAGCTATCATGGTTAATGCAGTCTATTTAAGAGCAGAGGTAACTGTAAAGGTGTATTGATTTTTGTTTTACCTGTGTGTGTGTTAGTGTGGTATTGCTGAGGGAGGCTATCTGACGGGCTATTTCCATGGTGGGAGGAGGCAGGACAGGAGGCAGGGCAAGGGCCTGGCGGTGGCAGCGGTGAGGTGGACTCTGATTGGTATCCAGAGGCGTAGCCGCGGCTCTCAGAGGGCGAAGGCTGGTAGGGCGTGCAGGGGCATGTCTGGTGGGGTGTCTGGTAGCCACTGCTGCTACTACTGTACTTCATGTCTAGGTGAGAGTGGGAGTGAGAGCGTGAGGGTTCGGGATACGCTGGATGACCCGAGGGCAAGGGGTCAAAGGCAAAGGCTGGCAAGTCGTGACCCTGATGCCCATAAGGTGACACAGTGGCTCTCCGATGCCAATATTCTGCTTCTCTGTCTCTCTCCCACTGTAACTCCACCTCACGGTCTCTGTCCCAATGCATCGAAACCTCCCTGCCACGCCTTAAACCGGCTTCTCGCTCCCAGTGCAGGTCTGCTCCCCTTGGGATTTCAGATTCTCTGCCCCTCCTTAACCCAGTCTCCCTATGCAGCTCCGCCTCTCTTTCCCAGTGTAGCGCCTCCCCCCTGTCAAGGCGCAGAGCATGGAAAGCTGAATCTTCACGCCGGAGGCAGCAATCCCTGCATGGACAACCAGGGGGAAGGCCATCCAGCAGCATAATGTCGTGATAGCTTGATGGTTTGTGGTGGTGCAGGGAGGGGTGGTGAGGATGGTGAGGGTAAGGGATATATTCATCTGCCCTGCACACCATCCGACCAGATGGAGAGAGTGGGTGGGGGTTCATGTCAGGGGCAGGGCAAGGGCACATGTGACGGGATGGACCCTCTGAGCATGCTCGGTGTAGGTAATGTTGGGAACCTTGCTGTCGGTCCCAGAGGAGATCTGGAGGGGGCAAGGCCTGATGTGGATGAGCGCCATGATGCTGACACAGCCCCACAAGGGGCGCCCCAGTGTGCCCGTTGGTGCTGGAGGTCCGGTCAAGGCAATACCCGTTGGGCTGGTGGTGCACACGGTCACAGCCGGGTTCTGCGCAGTGTTGAGACCGATAACCCACCCGACATGAGCAAGAACGCGTCAGCCTCAGAGACCCAGAACGCTCCGGCGGTAGGGAGTCACCGTCATCCAAAATGGCCGTCTCGCGTTCCCGATCTCTTCCACTCCTCTCCCCTTCGATTCCACCCAATAAGCGCTCTAGCTCCTCCTTTTCTTGTTGGGTTGGGGGTGAGGCAGTGGGAGGGTAATCCAAACGAGAGGCCGGGGCAGAGGAATGGCCTGAGTCAGAACTGACAGACAGGAGCTGACTGGGCCTTTCCTCAGAGGTCCTTCCCATGCTGCCATTGGTGGAAGTGAAAGAAGCGGAAGCCGCAGCGCGTCGTTTCTTCACCTGAGCATACAGGCTGCCATCCAGAGGCCCTCGAGTATGAGAAATATCTGTCAACAAGAGTTCCCGAAAATGCCTTTCAGTGTTCAAAACTCACTTCCTGTCTTTTGTTCCTGCTTTTGTTCTCTTTTAATGATTCTTACCTTCCAAACTGTCTTGGTGCCGCACATTGAAGTTCTCGTACGAGTCCCAGCGTACGACAGGATCTGAAGTGTTATAGTCGACAGTGACAGCTGGGTCATTCCTTTGGTACTCTCGTCCTGAAAACACAGACACAATGGTCATGTTTTACATGAATGTGTGGTACAGTTTGGTGGTTACATAGTAACAGTATTAGTAATAAAATCACACATGTATACACAGCACATTTATTTAAGCTGTGTTTCAAGGCTCCTCATAGTTTCATTGCTGCATAAACATAACACTTCAGAGATACTGTATATCATAGTGCCATAGGATTACATGGTACTAAGTGAGATCTAGTGATGCACGCATGAAAATAAGTGGAGGCAAACCTTTGATCTTCTCTGGGCCAGATGAGAAGACAAACTCAACAGTAGCATCAGAGGGAAATCTGTCATCTGAAGAGAGGAGGAGAGAAAACACATGGCAGATCCTCTCAAGACATGACACTAATTAAAACACATTCATTACCAGAGGCCTACAAATCTCCCAGAGCAAGCCAGACTCAGAGCAAGCAAGATCTATTACTGTTGGCCGGTCGACTATTGTTGACTCTGACGGGAAAGCTAGAGTATTTAGAAATCACTTTTCATATGTCATGGCTATATTGTACTGCTCATGAACATATGAGTTAGAACTGGTTGAAGACAGTGAAATTCTTGATTATTAAGACAACCATTAAAAGTTGTGGGAATATTATGCAAACAGCTGCAACTCATTCCATAAAGCCCACTGAAGATCCATTTTGGCTCTGTGTCTAAGGTCAGTCATCCAGCTGGAGACTAAGACGGCTGTTACCTCATGGGGTGAAAATGATCTGAATGTCACAGCTGGGACCACTTCTTAACCACTAAATATCGCTATTCCTCATACACATAATGCCCGAACCTACCATTGCAAGCTTCATCAAGTTCCTCTTTGCCAAACCACAACTGAGCACCATGGATGGTGCAAGTATGGAACTGCAGCCTGAACACTGTGTCTCTCTCAGCTGCCTGAACGCGCCTATGATAGCATTTCACCTGCAGGGGGAGCCAGAGAGTGTGAGGAGAGAGGGAGTGAGAGAGAGGGAGAAGTTAAAGGATTACATGAAGGCACTGGGGAAAGAACTAAGTCATGATGGGTAGTAAGTACTGATTAACAAGACAGTCAGTCTTTCTTACCAAGATGTCACCTTTCAGCAGTAGAGCAGGCTCAATGGTCACACACAGCTTTTTCCCTGTTGAGCCCTGTAAATCACTACACAAACACAAATAGACACACACTTCAGTGGACACAACATCTCTGAGCAGGATTAAGAGTCATGAGCTTAGTGTGAAAAAAAGACACTCACTAAATCCCTGATGTATACACCAGCTGCATAGACTGATAGATTTTCAGGAATGGGAAGTAACCTGGGGAATGAGAGAGAGGTAGAACAGAGGAAAAAGAATGAGAGAGGGAGCAAGGAATGCACTAATGTTCTTTGGCAGGAAATTAAAAACAACAAGCGGTACTTGGGGAGTGTAACTTACAAACTTTTAATTACTGTTAATTAAAGGAGCAGTACACTGAGTTCCGTGTGCAGGAGATCACCAAGATCACCTGAGTTATAATCAAACCGACACAAAATATCCCTGAAACTAACAGCACAGTAACACTGGAGGACTACACTAGCAAATCAAATCTGTGTTTGTGACTAGAAGACAGAATTAAAGCCAGCTCAGTAAGGTTTGGTGAAAGTGTCATCCCTCCATCTTCTCACCTCCATCTGCCTGGAAGTTGGGGATGGTGGGAATGAGGACCTGATGGAGGAACAGGGGGCTGCTGTTCATCTTTATCGCCCCCGAGAGCAGTCCACCAAAATAGTATATATACCTGCAGAGAGATGGGAGAGGAGAGAGAAATGCACAAAAATGTAAAGAATTTCAAGAAAGCATGTAAGGAACTAGACTAGGCTAATGAAAGGTAAACAAATCAAACAGCTGAAAGAAAGGAAAAAAGAAAGATATAACAAAAGAAAGATATAACAAAAGAGAGAAAGAAAAGAAAAGAAAAGAAAAGAAAAGAAAAGAAAAGAAAAGAAAAGAAATACCTGTTCTGAGATGGCTGTAGAGACGAGGACACCTTGTCCTCACAAAACTTCCTCATTGCCAAAGTACTGAGAGCCTGGTCTGCCCTGCACACACACACACACACACACACACACACACACACACACACACACACACACACACACCATTTTAGAGTGAGTGTGTTCTGAGCATGCTTTCACACATGCAACGTCTACATAAGGCATTTCAGAAAGGAATATGATTTCTCACCCTGCAGATATCTTGCTGTAGTGCATGTAAGCAGCTATGATAACACCTGTCTTGCCTTTATTCCCCTGTATGAAATAAATCAGAGATCAGGTTTATTCCAGCCACAACATATATGACTTCAACTCAGTTTTCCAGATATAGGTAATGACATACACAGAGAGTGACCATTATCTCTGTATAAGTCTCTAAATCTCTAAACCTAACCTTATTGGTCTAGAACAGGAATGTGCAGGGGGATGAAGTATCTGGTCAAGTACCAAACAGAAAAACGGCACAAACTGAAAGTAAGTAATAGTGCAACCCTGTGAAAAGAATATGTGCTAAATGTTAGAATAGAATCCTAATATGTTTTCATTATTTTGAAAGAATATTTTTTTTGTCAACAAATCCATGTTTCAAACACATAAAATGAGCATTTCAGCTGTTAACCTGAGGACTACATAGGGTATCTCTGGGTTTGTCTTGTTTTTTGTTCAAATATCCCCAAAGAAAGACATGACCCATGACCCTGACCTTGCAGTGCAAGACCACCACATGCTGGGGGTCAGAGGTCAACCAGGTCTCCATTGCTTTGCACATGGCACAGATTTTATCCAGTGGTGGAGCATGGAGGTCGGGCCAGCCAAAGTCATGAACCTGAGAGACACACAGAAATGTACAAAGAACATCCCATTGAAGACAAACAATTCAATAAGAACTTTATGCAGTCTCTGAAATCAAATATCTTCTTTTAATCAGTCCTCAGTGTTTAATGTTGAATTTTTAAACGCGATTTTACAATGTTTAAAAGAAAAAAGAAAAAAGACTAGGTTTTAACTAAATGAAGAACAAACCTTTGGGTTCAGACGAGCAATGTCATGCCTCCTTTCAGACAGGTTTAACAGCTGGAAAAGAATTCATATCTAGGATTACAAATACTGCAGCACAGATACACTTTTACACATACACACACACACACACACACACACACACACACACACACACACACACACACACACACAGACATAGAGCCAGTTACCAACCAGAAACTTGTCCTGGTGTTTAGACTTGAGCATAGCTGTGACCTCTCGCAGATTGACCCGATAGCGTTGTTCCTCCAGCAGAGGGGGGAAGAACACTGAGATGATTCTCTCAGTAATGTAGGTGAGGTCAAAATCATAGTGCTTCTCCATCACTCGCTCCATCACTCTATCCACGCTGAAACTCCTGCAGATTAGGAAAAGGGAACGGGATCAAGAGGACTGTAAAGAGAACTCAGTATGGACTTACACATTTTGCACTGGTCAAGTCTGAATCAGTAAAATCTTCAGTGCTGAAGTCTGTGCTTATATAACTGTAAGACTACATATGCAGTGGTAAAGTGGGTATTATGACTGGTAATATTAATGCTGGATACGGGCTGAACTTTAGAATCTCATTTCATGGGGAACTAGGTGGATCTGTTTTTCCATCTAAGCTGGGCCATGGCACTAACATAATCTGAGAGATGTAGTGCTATTTTTTCTACTTCAGCCAAAGATTTAATGCCGGTCGATTCCATTTCAAAGTCAAATGTGGAGTCAAAATTTATGAGTTGATAAAAATCTTGCACAGCTGTTCATTCAGGATATTTTTTAAAGAGATGTTTTTATTTAAAGAGTCATTCATCATAAGGGCTTATGGCAGTGGTCCTAACGCTCTGAGCAGTGAACAACCCAAATTCATATAACCCTCTGGAGCCCCACACTGTTCTCACACACGTCTCAAGCATACCTGGGTAGAGTACTCTGCTGTTTGGAGTAGGTCAGAGACTTTGTCGATCCCTACAGAGAGAGAGAGAGAAACAGAGAGAGAGAGAGAGAGAAAGAGAGAAAGGAGAGATGGGGGCGTAGTTTTAATTTAACAAATAGTTATAGTAATAGTATGATTTAGAGAACATTACTATCATATGATAAAAAAAATCCTCATTTAAAAAGTGTTTGATGCTGAAAAGTTTGCCCCACAACTTCAGTAAACAACCACAATAACATTAACACACAATACATTACTACTGTCTCAGGTTCACATTAAATGAGATTACGGTTTATTTAATAGCTAACGATAACACACACACACACACACACACACACACACACAGGGCTGCGCTGAGATGTCTGAGAGAATATCAGAAAGACTGCAGAGTAAGAATGCCTGATTCAGTGCACTGGTCAGAAATATCATGTGCTTGCACATGGTTAAACGGAGGTTCTGAGTCAGCTCCGTAACCTTGGCAATAAGCTGTTGTGTCAACGACATCAAAATACAGTCCCCACAGAACAGCATATTTTCATATTTTTTTAATTTCTTTTTATTTCTTTTTGGACAGAGGGAGAGGAAAGCAAGGGAGGAAGACAGAGAAAGAGAGAGAGAGAGAGAGAGAGAGAGAGAGAGAGAAATGGGAGAAAGTAAAAGCTCTCTTACCAGATGCTGGATGTGTCTGGAGGACGACGTGCCTCTGCGCTGCTGTAGGAGGAGGCAGCAGAAATTAGTATTGTTCAAATCATATCTAATTATGTCTGTAGGTCTCCTCCAATCATACAGCTACAACAGTAACCTAAGAGAGAGAACTGTATCACCTGTGCATTCACCATGCACTGTCAGCCAGCTAAGCATCTTTTCCAGCTATGAGTATCACATCATCATCAAGTGGCAACACTTGACAATAAGTGAGTGCTGTACATTGAACTCTACTCACAACTCTACACTGTGTTGTACAGAGACAGAAGGGACAGTGAATGAATTTTCTGTTATGCAAGAAAAAGAACTTCCATTTCAACAAAAACCGACCAGTTACAAATGTCCTGCACAGACACAGCCTCACACAAGGCAATAAAGAAAAAAATATCAATATATGATATCAATATACCCTCTAAACTACATTCAAAACATGACTGTCAACATAAAAACAAAATGCATCTAGTGCCAATGGAACAAAACAATTCTCCAATTGAAAGGAGTGCATTTAACCAAAGATTCTTCAAACAGAGAGACTGCACTCAACTGTGATCAGCAAGAGCCCTGAACTGAAGAGTTCTTTCATATGCATCACATGGTGAAAGAGACAGAGTTCATATAATTCATATAAAGAGCAACACAGAGAAGGAGCCAAGAGCAGGCAGAGTGGTAGATTGAGAAGAGAGGGACAAACAGAGAGATGGATGGAGAAGGAGGCAGAGAGAGCTTAAGACTACTCACCAAGTCAGAGGGTGGGGCTGGGATGCAGGCGGTGTTGACCTGAGAGATGACAGAAGAACAGGACTCAAACACACCCACAGAAACATGTTGTCCTAACTCAAGTCACGACACATCTTTCACTCAATAACACTGTCACCATTCTAACTCTCTCTCTCTCTCTCTTTCCTTCTCTTTACTCCTCCTGAGGAAGAGAGGAAGGGAGTGGTAAGGGATGGGGCAGCGGAAATGCTTCCTCAGACGAAGAGATAAAGCAGGCGGTGCACATCTCCTTCTGATAAGACCCTCTGACACAGACGGGCCTTCCTCTGAGGGTCTTGGCTTGTCATGCAGTGGACTGAGTAGGCAGAGCGGCCTCACAGGCAAGCCTGAAATAGGCAAACTGGAGAGAGCAACATGATGCCCAGGCAAGAGAGGAAAGGAATGAAGTCTGGCAAAGAGGTGTGTGCACTAAGTTATCATATATCAGCTTCACTTATACATGTTTCCCATTCATTCACATAGCTTTGCCACAGGCAAAGACAGTCATCCAATTCACATACACTCTGACACACACAGGAAATGACTTCCCTTCATGTTTGGCTGATGTTGGACAGGGATTAAAAATTGGTTGTAGTGACCCTTGACCGAACAGGAAATGGAAAGGCTCGTAGGGCGGCTCCCTGCTTAGGTCAGGCCTTTATAGGGGATGCATGTGTGTGTGCGTGTGCGTGTGCATGTGCTTGTGTGTGTGTGCTCTTGCTTAGGTACATGTCTGGTACATGTCTGTGTGTGTGGACAGACGTGTGCATGTGAACGAGTATATGAGTGTGTTTGTGCACACGTGTACGTGCACAAGAGTTTGTGCACAAGAGTCATGCTTACATAACGGTCCACCACAGTAAGACACCCTTCCCCCACCCTTACACATCCGCTCCTCAGCCCAAACTACCCTGTTTGTTTGGTCACCGGAAAAAGGCTGAGCCATGGACTT
>NC_044497.1:33795000-33882500 GCF_902362185.1 Chanos chanos
ACCACTCTACTACTGAATATTTTTGCGATGATGGAACTGTAACATAATTTGTCTAAACGATTTCCCATTGGCAAAGCCAGCAATAATGTGCTGACAGTAGAGAAGCCAACTTCAGAGCTCCGAAAGGCCAAAAGAGTGGTCGGGATCCCGACAAAAACATGAGGGGTGTTACACTGCACATGTGTCTAGAACACAGGAGTCACAGTAAAGCAGTGATGAAGAAAAATGAAACACACACACACACACACACACACATTGCTTCTTTTCAAGTTATGAATGTAATAAACAAACTAATTAAAGCTAAACTGAAACAGACTCCCAGTCCTCATGTTGCTCTATGATTCCTCAGTGCTGCTACAGGACATTGGTATATACATCTGACGTAACTGATTCCTTTGTTTTTCCCCCCGTCTGACTGGCTGAAGAGGTTCCCTATCCACACTTAACAAGACCCTGGCCTTGCAGCACAGTTTGAGCACTGGTTGTACTGGGCAGTAACAGTGGGCCTGCTGGAAGTGGACCCAGAGGGGTGTCTGGTTTTCATTTGGGTCTACGGTATTCTCTAATCAGACCTCAAGGGCAGAGAAGTTGTCTAAGTCATCCAGTCGCTCTCTCTCTCCCCCTCTCTATAATTATAATAAGCCACATTGTCAGGATGCCAGGACAAACAAAGACCAAAACACCCCCCTCCCTCCCCCAGAGAAATGCAACCATGCAGAGAGCAAAAAGTCGACCAGAAATAAACAAACATAAATAAATAAAAACAGAGAGCCATCACAGTATAATCAGCAGATATCAACAGTGGAAAAACCCCATGTGAATCAGTGGGGGTAATTTACTGTAAAAGAATGACACATCACCCCACCTCTGCCTTCTCATGCTTTGAGAAGACTTTGTAAACAAAATAATAGATTCTGATCTATTTTTGCCCTTCTACTGAACCCATGTAATGGTCCACTATTCCAGACAACCACAGGCACTCAATTAGAGCAGTTACTCTTCCTCAGAAAGCCAGTTCTATACTACCACCATGAGCAATACCACCACAATGACAACTACAGAAGACATTAAGAGTCACGTTCAGTTTAATTCACCTCTTCATCTGCCCATCTATGAATCAGTCAAAATTCATCCTTTATTGCATGTGTCTATTTATCTGTCCAAGTGTTTAAAATTTTTCACAACAACAACAACAACAATAATAATAATAATAATAATAATAATAATAATAATAATAATAATAATAATAATAATAAAAAGAATAATAATAATATAACAATACACAAGTTGTGAAGAGTAAAGACATAATTAAAACAGTACTAAAGTACTAAAAAGAATGAGTGTTTGAGGGAGTGTGAGGTTTGACAAAGACGAAAGAGCATTTTATTCTATACTTTCATGTTTAGATTTGTTTCCCTCTGAGGGAGGCTGGGGAAACACATGCTGCTGAAGAGATGATAAACAGGAGTGGGAGACTGACAACTCTTTTTACTCCACCACTTCTACACACACCCCACTGCTACCACCAGTCACCGGGCAGCAGGAAGAGGAAATCAGTTTTTCCCAAAAGTGGCGGAACTGTTTCTTCCTCCTTACACTCATCAGCAGCAACATTCCCCAACCATAATCCTCTGCCCTCTCCCCCTCTCCTCTCTCCACCCCCACATTCTCCCTGTGGACCGAATTTTCCACTCTGCCACACAGATAAGATCCACAGCGTTCAGTGTGTGCATTTGTGTACAAGTTTGTTAAGCTCAAGCGTGTGTGTATATGTCTGTGTGTATGTTTGTGTGAGTCTATTCAGACATAACATATCTAAGACAGAGAGAGAGAGAGAGAGAGAGAGAGAGAGAGAGACAGAGAGAGAGAGAGAGAGAGAGAGAGAGAGAGAGAAGTGGCAGCTGGGAGTTCCTCTGAGCTGGGTTAAGGTTGCAGATGAGGGTGTGCCATTGCTGGAGGCACACCAAAGGGGAAGAGCTCACACAACAATTCCTGTTCTATCTTTGTTTTCAGGAAACACCGTTCGGGAAAGTACTGCTCGGTGTTTTTCCAAACAACCAAGAAGAAGAGAGAAGAGACGAACAGATTATTCAAAGTTTGAGTCAGTCTGTCAGTGTGCCTCAGGCACGCTGGGTAGAGGTTCAAAGATGCTCACTGTTTCAGTCACAGAATTGTTTACAGATGCATCTCAGAACAAACCAGCTCAACTCAATGGGACGACTGAGGGGACTATTTCCACAGCAGCCTTGTTCAAGTAAAATAACACGACACAAGAACAAGACGGGATTCAATCTTCAGCCCATATCATAAAGGCAAAGTCTGGAAGATTAGACTCAATCTGAGTCCAGATGATAATCTTGAGTCTGTCTGAACACTGTTCATTCAAGCTTAGATTGGGGGTGGGGGGTGGGAGGGGGGTGGAAGAGCGTCTGTTTATCATCTGTTGACGACAGTACGAGAGATATTCTGAGCAACACTGACCCAAACAACATTCTGCTGTCAGACTCTATCACTTAAGCACAAAGGTGTGAATCACTTTGATTAATATGTTCTTAAGATAACTGGTTGAGTGAGTTGTGGCTGTGGTCTACTCAGCATAAATTCAGCCCTTACCATATTAAAGGTTTGTTACAGGTACATGTTGATGGAAGGTTGTGCATTTCAACCAGGGCTTCAAGCAGAATAATGAGGTAACAATGTAGCATAGGGAACATGTGTTAGCCAAGAATACATAACTGGTAGATCTCTGTATCTCTGTGTAAGTATTCAATTACATCTCTGTATCTCTGTATAAGTATTCAATTACATCTCTGTATCTCAGTGTAAGTATTCAGTATTGTCTGCGTTCTGTATTATTAATCATGCCATAAGCTTGTTTTACTATTACCCAACATTTTGTCACAGCTTTGTCCTAAGGACAGACACAGTGAACTACGCTGTATGACTTCTGAGTGATTTGTGGAATGGAATGAACATATTGTACATAACATAGTATTAATTTATCATTGACTTTCCACATGTTAAGAGAAGTAATTACACATATTAGAGTAATGATGACAGTCATGGTTTAGCATTGTTATCAGTCATCCTCATTTTTACTGCTGTGGTTAAAGTAAAGCATATTCCAGTTGATTTGATGGTGGACTAGGCTGGGGAGTACTGTGTGGTGATACAGAGGCCGAATGGGCTGTGTAATGCGAATGGGACATTCAGAGGTTTCGGTCCCTTTGGTCTCAGTGGAGCAGCCTCACCCTTCCTGAGCTCATCAACATCATTACACAATGAATGAGCTGTGACCAGCAGAGCTATGTTACTGACACTATAACAACAACACATCTACACGCATTCACTACTGTTATGACACGAAAATAATCCTTAAAAAAAAAAAAAAATCTGTCATCCGACATGAGTGGCAGACAGATTACACATAAATCGCTATGATTAAAGATCAGGCAGTCATACTTCTCCTGACTTACTCAATCTGACAGTAAATATGATAAAATGTAATAATCTGGGTTAAGACACTACAGGAAAAATCCTTCTGCAAGGAGGACCCTGCTGTACATTCTACTCCTCACTGCTGTGCAGTCACATGGACCAACCATCACCAGTGAAAAGCTTTATTTAAATATGATGATGAGATGCTACAAATATAGTCTTAATGTTTCAGTAGGAAAGGCATCCATTTTCACCACTGTAGACTTCATCTGACTGAACTATATAATTCCTCCTTTTGTGTGTCAGAACCATACCACAACTAAACTCTTGCCCTTTTTAGTGTAATACAAGAAAACTGCAAAGAGATATAAACTTACAGACTAACTTTCTCCCTCCTTAGGAGGAGTTTGAGAGGCGGGTAAATCTGGCACTGTGCCCAGGCCTGTGCTGGCATTTACTGACCCATCAATGGGCCTTTCAGAGGGGCAGTGAGGGGCTGGGTGCAGCACACATACACACACACACACACACACACACACACACACATACACACCCATATACACACACACCATTGGCGCCCAAAAAACAGACTGGCCTTCACATCTGCTGAGTGAGTGTGTGCGTGTGTGTGAGAGAGAGAGAGAGAGAGAGAGAGAGAACAGTAAAATCAAGTCTTACCTTTGCTTCACATTTCTTATGTGTGGCTGTTCTGCAGACTGTATATATATGTGAGAAAGAGAAAGAAAGAGTGACGGAGGGAGGGATGGAGGAGGTAATGGTGAGAGAGTGAGAGAGAGAGAGAGAGAGAGAGAGAGAGAGGGGTTACTCAACTTCTTTCCTTTTATTCAGTTATAAACAATTTTATGTCTTCATTGACAATATTTCAAGTGTACATTTACCATATTGCCATAATGTGAAGATTTCTTTCATACTAGTCGGAAGACATGCACGTCTGTGTGACTGTGTGTTTGTTAACACTAAAGAAGGTTGGAAGAACTTTACTAATGCATGATGTTGTAAGCATTTCAGAGTTTCTCCTGAGTAATAACAGAGGCTATTTTATGAACAGCCAGCATGTACAGCCAGAAACAGATGGCCAATGACCATGACTGGACTATACAACTCATGACTTCACACTACATTAATTTGGGTGGTGTGATATTATCAAAACACATGACAGCGCTTTCATAAAACTTAACAGCCACTGTAAATACACTATTAGAGGTAGATGTGTACAAGCACTTACAGTAGACTGTATCAACTGAAAAAATAATCAGGATCATCTGACAGTTTTCCTTTTTGTGGGAAGACATGCTCAATTTGCTGTAATTATGAAGACCTGACTCACTACTGGATTCGGTTACGTTTTATTGGTCTGAACATGTGTGCAAAGACCAACTTCAACTTGGCTGCATGCAGACTTCAGTCTCATTATGACTCATGCACTGTAATACATGTGAAATGAAACAAAATGATAAGACTGTTTATTGAGTGATAGTGGTTATCTGGAAGATTCAGCTCATTAGGCAGAAAATTGACACTCCTCAGTCTTCTGAAGGTTATGTTTTTGATGAGTTTAGAAAGGAATCTGGATTTAAATTTGTAGTACATGACAGTATTGAGTGGTGAATTTGATGTTGTATTCAGCAGTGAGTTAAGTTGTACATGACAGTGTTGACTGTTGAGTTTGCTGTGGGATACTGTAGTGGGTTCAGTTGTACATGACAGAGTTGACTGCTGCATTTGCTGTGGGATACTGCAGTGAGTTCAGTTGTACATGACCGTGTTGACTGTTAAGTTTGCTGTGGGATACTATAGTGGGTTCAGTTGTACATGACAGTGTTGAGTGGTGAGTCTGGTGTCATGTTAGGTAGCAAGTTCAGTGGTTCATGACAGTGTTAAGTGTTGAGTTCAGTAATGAGAGAATTTCGGTGACTGGCTCCGCAGGGTATCTCACCTCGGCAGAAGGAGCCCAGATTCTCTATGCTCTGCCGACACACCCCGCACTGCCGTTTCTTCTTAAAGGTCTTCTCTTTAAAGACATGGGGCTCGCCCTTCCCCGTCTGCAAAACACAATCACATGTACGTTCACATATGCAGAAACACAAACACGCCGCGTTTCCACTCTCCCATGCCCTCAGAATTACATCATCATTTTAACAGGAGCACCAGACTTAATCCTGACGTGACACACCTTTTTTTGAGACACCTGACAGAAAATTAACAGTTAATTTAACGCTGACTGAGACATGCACATCATTTCACCTGATATACTCCAACCCCAACAGTTTGCTTTAATCTTAAATAAGTTAAAACAACAAGAATGGACACTGACATACATGTTCACACAAGTGTCACTGCTCTTTCACATCTTGACTAGTAATTCTCAGGCTTTGGGCATCATTTCCTATAGCGAACTAATAGATCAACAAGCTACTGTGTAAGTGTGTGTGTGTGTGTGTTACTCTGGGTACATGAGATTGATACACACTTGGACAGTGCATTTTAATGTGTATGGCATTTGGTCTGAGGAACATAATAGTCCTTTGTTTTTGGTTGTGTGTTTTTCCGCGTGGCATAAAAGAGGAGGCGTTTGCTTGCCCACTTTTCCACTCTCCTCTCCTTCCAGGACTGGCCAGTGTTTGAACAGCTGGTGCAAGGGCCAGTTTGCCATGCTGACAGTGCCATGGAAAGGCTTCTTTAAACTGGAACCAGTACCCACCCACCCACATACACACTCCCTGTTTACTGTGTATGTGGGCATGGAGCGAACGCCCACATACACACAGAGAGCAGAGCGATCTCCAGAGGCCACAGGCACTGGAAACTTCATTCTCCAGTCATGAAAGCCCTCTTTCTAAGATAATAAGGGCAAATGTGGCAAGCATTGGCTTATTAGCTCAGAGGGAGAATGAGGAAGGGAGGGAGGGACAGAGGTAGAGAGAGAGAGAGAGAGAGAGAGAGAGAGAGATGCTCTTCTGTTCTATCAAAATCATGTTTTTCAAAATCATTTAAAAAAAAAATCATGGGCACTCACTGAATTGACTGGGTTCATAGGAAGCTAACACCAAACATGACATTAGATTCACCCATTCTCTCATCTCTATCCTCCATTCCACATCGTAAATGAAATTTTTACAAACAACATGCTGGAAATAAATGAACTGCATAACAACATTATATCCATTCAGACAGAATCTCATTTTGCAACCATAAAGTTATCGGGGCTGTTCTGGTTAAAATCTCATACGCAGGGATCAAAACTGAGGCATAGAACAAACAAAGTTCACGGTGACTTTCCTTTGCTTGCTGGAGCTCAGAACGAGAGACACTAGAGTTGTTTGTTCACTAACGCAACTCTTCTCCAATAGGCCTTTATGCATCTTCTGTTAGCCTGCACATAAAAAGACCATGAACAAACACTTACCTTGTGCAAACCTGGGAGGCCTGCCGCCCAAATGGAGAAGCATTTAATGCATGAATGGATCAAACTCAGAGACTCTACCTGCGCAAACTCCGCCCCTTCTGCTTCAAACCCTTCATACTCCTGAGTCTCTGTCTCTCTCTGGCCAAATGTTCACTGAGGTGTGACAGGACACTCATGCACACACACACACTCGTACCCGTCCAGTGTCCTTCAGGGCTGTGGCAGCCCCACGGGCACAGTCACAGACAAGGCAGGTCTGTTGGAGTAAATTTAGCCTGGGCTTCAGCTGTGAAAGGACTGCTTTAAAAAGAGAGAGTACTCCTCCTCTTTCTGCTCTTCAACCAGAAATGAAAGAACAGAGGAGAGATTGAAGGGTGGAGTCAAAACACACACACACACACACACAACGCAGAGATGTACACACACATGCAAAGACGTCCCAAAGACTCTGCCTCTCCTCTTTCTATCCCTTCCAAAAATATCCTCTCTTCCACACACAATCAGTAGCATTGTGTGGCCTTTCTTCCACTCACTGACCCCTGTTCCTGCCCCCAACTTAGAGCAGAAACAGCCCCCATATTCCAACAGAATAAATACCCCCAAACGCACTTTAACTACTGACTGCACTTTCACCATATTTAACCGCAGAGGCTACAGCAGTACTGTAGTGGCTACAGGTAAGGGACAGAACAACTGGGTCTGCCCTGGGTTACTGTCATTGTGGCGATGGTGAGAATAAGTGACCTTAGCCAGGGCGAATCCAAACATCAGGTCTGATTTAAGACACAGAAAGCTTGGCAGAGTCAAAATGCTGATGTTTCTTGAGTGCCTGTTTATCTGTCTTTGTCTGCTTATTAATCCTTATCCATTTCCAGCATGTTTCATATTAACATAACCCATTAGGCGTCTTTGTGGTGAGTCCTGAGGGTCTTCTTTGCATCTTCATCTCTCTTTTCATTACATGTTGTTTTGTTAAATTGTGTGTTTCGATGAGTGCTCATTCTCCGTATAACTCATTCTTTTGGTAATGATCAAACTTGGGATGTTCAAGGTTTACGAAAGTAAGTGTGTGTGTGTGTGTGTGTGTGCGCATACGCGCATGTGTGTGTATGTGTGTGTGTGTGTGTGTGTGTCAGCAGGGTGGAACAGAGACAGCCTGTTCCAGCAATGAGGTCAGCACTGCGCCATTACACACTTCCTGTCCAGCTCTCCTCAGCTCTCAAGCATTCACACACACACAAACACACACAGCTATGTCATAACACTACACACACACACAGAGTTAAAAGTTTAAAACAATAAACCAAAACACACTCGTGCACATGCATAAGTATATGTATGTATACACACACATACACACACACACACACTCTTGTCTCCAAGCGTTTCAACACTCACACGCACTAGCTGATATTTTTGCACACACACACCCCTACACACAAACACACAGTCAGTGCTGCATTGTCCCAGTGAACTTGTATCACATCATAAACTAAGGGACTCTGGAGCGAGTGATGAAGGGCCCAAGGGGCAGTGAAGTGGTGAGGTGTACACAGCTTTGTACACTGCCTTAGGCCTCCTCTCCAACCCAAACACACACACAGACATATACACACACACACACACACACACACAGACACAGACACAGACACACACACTCTCTAGTCACATTACGGTCTATAAGCAGCTCACTGTTATCAAGGAAGAGCGGCACAATGTTATCATGTTACCAAATATAAAAGCTAAGCTTCCTTTTCATTCTTCAACGACCTGATGACAGGAGACCTTCAAACTGCCACAAACTAATACATGAGTCTGTTGTTCACAATAATGTATTACACATCCATGACTCCCAATACTCTTTCCTACACATTATAACGTAGTTTTAATATTGTAAATGGTATTCATATTGCAGGATCATGACAATCATCTTTACAGTTCCCACAGGAACTACGAGTCACAGTACTGCATTAATGATCTATGTATTGACCTATAATCTTCAACATACACCGATGACACCTGCTACTATATTATAAAAGTCACTGGTTTCGTGACATGTTCTTATTATTGTTTGTTCAGTATTATGTGACATGCTCATATCATTGTTTGATATTATTGTTTGTCAAAGGGCCCTGTCTGCTTTGTAAAATTATTACAGTCACAGCTATCACACTGTTGCTAGGAATCAACCCTACTATATTCTTAATGTCTACATCTCTACTGCATCTTCTGTGGTCTGTGTACTGAGATTGGTTCTTGAGTTTCAGAGATTTGCAGAACTTCTCTTACAGATTGAAATGTGTATGTACAGCTGGGTATTAGCTCAGTCTGTCCAGATACACACACTATAGTGTTTACACATGAGAATCTATCAGTTGAGGGTTGAGAGTGAGAGAGAGAAACATACACAAATATGAACACATATATCTCTCCACCCTCTGGAATTAACTCTGCTGTCATCAGCACAGCTGAATACAAGGTATAGCACTACACAGTTGTGAGTGTTATGTTCATCAACAGTCAATTACTGTGGAACTAGCTGCTAACAGTTTGCAGTTAGGGATATATATACATACGTGACCCAAACTTCCCATCAGTCTTCCATTACAGTGTAAGGTAGATTTGTTCTGACATAAAACCTGAACAGACACAGCCCAACTTAAATTTGTAAATTTACAGTTCACAGAATAATAATACGGAAGCTATACTACAGACTAACATCTGACTACCATCATTTTGTTCCGGGTTCCTTGATGTGCTGCACTTCTTACTTATTTACTAATTATTTCACTTAGTTTTGTCATTTCAGATTGCATTTCTGTACTTACTTAAAGGGGACACACAAACTGCCAGAAATGTAATACGCCGAGCCCTGTCTCTACTTTACATAAATCTACAGATTCTCTGGTAGGCAGTAAACTTTGTATGTACAAGAGAATCAATATCTAAATACATACATATGAATAATGCTAATTAAGGACTTCTTTTTATTCTTACATTTTAGCCCAGCAATACAATTATTGGAAGCAACTGGTTTAAATAAAAGTCAACGCATAAATGCTTCTTTCAACAACCTTAAAAGTCAATATTCAAGTGATGTCTGATGTGTTACTTGGAACAAACCAACTTTAAAACAATAAAAACTTTGTAACATAAGCTATTACTTAGTAACCACCTGGTAATCAATAGACCTACAAAGAGACACAAATAACGGGAGAGGTCAGAGTGTTCTGTTCAGTATCACAAACACTGGCAGGAGTCCTCATGTAGCAGCTATTAAAGCAAGAGCCTTGTACCAACAGGGAGGTAAGCGAGATCTGATCAAATAACATGAAGTAAATCCAAAAACAAAACAAAAAAACTGCACAAATCTATAGTCTCCATGATGACAGTGGTGTGTTTATGTGCAGACTGTGTGCATGTACTGGTATGTAAACAAGAGTCTTGTATGCTAAATGTTTCCAGAGCTTTGATGGTGAAACTGAAGCACTGAGGGAAGCATTTCGAGAACTTCTCACAATCCTGAGCAAAGTCTGAATGATAAATTCCTCAGTGGATAGCTTCTTTAAAGACCACCCCCCCCCTTTCCCTAATGATGAACAACCAGTCACACACAGACAGACATGTGCATGTGCATACATGCCACAGGACCTAACAGACATTCTCTGCTTGCTCTGTTCTGGACATCATCTACAATACTCAAGTCTTTTCCTCCAATTTCACCTTTCATTTCTGTCCATCACAACCAATCAGATAAATAGAACAATGCAAAGTAACTTTACTGCCCATTTTATGGTGTCTCCTGTTGTTCTTATGACAACACTCATAGTACTAGATCTTGGAGAGACCTTCTGTGAGAGATTCACAGGTTTAGCCATGGTGCAGCACCCCTTGAGTAATGTGAGTGCCAGGGTCATGAATATTAATCCAGAGACCTCTGGTAAATGGTACATTTTACCACCATGGTGACAGTCAAATTCACAACCCTCCAATTGCAGGTTCTGTTTACTTACCTTAAAGAAGCTGCTGCCCCAAACACAACTGTTACAAGCTGTATTTCTAGCAGAACTGAGACAGTTTAAGGCAGTATGGCAGGTAAACCTCTGTCACCAACTCTCAAAAAAGTACTAAATATGTTTCAGCCTTTACTTTACTTGCTTTAATGTTTCACTCCCCATCCTGAGGTCAATGCTTTGAACCAGTTTGCACTGACTCCATTACATATTGTTCCTTGATTCTAGATCCTTGGTACTGATATTTTTTCTCAGCGGCGATAAAATGGTGCAACGTTTTTAGTAAGGTTCACAACTTAAATTTCATCTTTGTAGGTATTTTCTCTTTTTTGAATTGACCTTGCCTCCACATGGACCAGAAATGCTCATTGTTTTCAAATCCCTTTCCTAAGAGCTGATGATTCACTTCAATAGCAAGCAGTTGGTGTTCCCTTCTCTGACGTTGTCAAAGTGAGATTTAAAATGCCAATGGGCACAATGGGTGACACACTCGCACAGCTAAACCTGATTCCCTATCAGGTTTAGATGCCTTTTAGATAATGTATGTCCTGTACAATAAGAGACCCTGACCACAACCAACAGGGGATACATCTGGAGCGGGAGACAAAATGAATGCAGAAATTACAAATGGTCGTTAATAATAGAGGGGAAAAACAGTCTCTAAATCTAGACTTCTATTATTGACGCTTCTCTAGCTGATTTATTGGACTGATCAAGTTATGCTTTACAAACGGAAGATGCGGGCCACAACGCTAATATTGGCTTTTTGTGGAACTGAAATGTCTCTATTGAAGCGTTTAATAATTTGTGACGCAGTAACTATTAGTAACCAAATCAGCTCACAGCGGCGGGAATAGGTTAGGGGGGAGGGGTGCGCGTGAGGTCATATGATTTTTCTTTTTCACTTAAGTCCAGCTTCTGAGTTTACAAAAAAAGGTAGATGACATAACATAGCAGAATAGCAGATGTCGTCAGGATGTTGATTCAGGTAAACATTCCACGTTTGACTTGGAGGTTGCTAATTATTCTCCATCGTATTTAATTAGTAAGAGTGATGAAACTTTTACAAATGTTTAATTCAAGTTATGTAAGCTGTGATCATCGCCCCAAAGAGCAACTCCAGAGAAAAAAAAACTCTGTCTGACGTGCAGAATCTATTTAGCCATCAACTGTGCCAAAGAACATGGAAAACGTGGACAGTGAGGAGGTAACAACAACAATAAACTTCAGAATCGTTTGGTAGACATTTACTGACATGATGTACATACAACTTGGAATAATATTGATTTGCCTGCAATTATAAGGTGTGAGACTAAAGTTCTTTCAATTTGGGAATGTATTAAGTGCGCCACTGAATCAGTTGTAGTACATTATGCGTTTGGACGGCGTGGCGAAGCCGCGCGCATCTGCAGTGGCCTCTGACAGTGCGATGCTGTACCAGAGAACGTTACACTAGGCAAACATTTTCAGCTTATTTATGTAACTGTATTGTAATATAGGAACGACCTATAATGAAAGTTATAGAGCTGAAGTGGAAAAAACTGTTGGCGAATGACTACTACTGAATTAGTGCCACATTGTCCAAACTTCTTGACAGCTCATCATGAAATGTCGGAATATTTCAAGTATAGTTCTGTACACTGAAACTGTATTCCATTCATGAATCCTTACCTTGCTCATAGCTGAACAGAAAATGTTCCAATGCCCGTAGTTGCGTTGTTACAACCACTCTTTTTTACATTCCCGAAAGGTCTGTGGATAGAGTTCCGACTGTGGCTCCAGCTTGTTTTCTTTAGTTTCTCCCAACTCTGTGGCCATGGGAGGAGCAACAGAGGAAAAGACTGTGGAATGTTGTACTGGCAGAGGACTTTAGTGATTGGCTCCATGTTGGAGAAGGGGCTGAATACACCTTTATGATTGGTTGTAGTCGAAAATGGGTGTACCAGCATTGTATCAAGGTGAGGCTGTCCGCTCTGAACCGTTAACTAGCATCGTTCTAAAACTCACAAAAATGACTTTTTTACAGACTAATTTGTTTTGATGGCGACATGATATATCAGAGTCTACAGACTGATATCAACAGTTGAATGTACTGAATATTTTATTCAGCCAAAAGACTATCACGGTGTACTCTTGTGTTGCACAAACAGCATCGTAGATAAAAGAAGAGGACATAGTCTGTGACACACAATATGTCCTTAATAAGACATGTTTCAAAGTTGTGTTCACAGTTGTAATTTAAACTGTAATACGTTTCATAGTTAAATAAATGTATCACAGTGCCAATACAACTAACTAGAAAAGGAGGTTTTTGCTAACTGAAAGCACACTCGCGACATCTAGTGGTACATATGGAAATTACACTTCAGTAGGGGCACAGTCATACGCACTTACGAGGTTTGATGCTATCATTAAGGATACAGCCACTGGGCCTGCTAGTGATATAACCTACTAATCCCGTGTATACGTACGATTTCATATCGGTTTTGGTCCTTACAACTTCCCGCTCCACTCCCCGCTCCCCTTGAATCCACTAAGTCTTCCACACGTTGACACTGTTTTCCACATGCTGAAATAATTATTGGTTGAGTGAAATGTTGATGCAGTTACGTGTCAAATGAATGACCTTAGCAGACATCATACATGTAGTCATGGGAAGCTAACCAACTGGCACATACCCTTTTAATTA
The DNA here is from genome assembly GCF_902362185.1 of Chanos chanos. Taxonomy (NCBI): domain Eukaryota; kingdom Metazoa; phylum Chordata; class Actinopteri; order Gonorynchiformes; family Chanidae; genus Chanos; species Chanos chanos. The sequence continues at coordinate 33,808,568 of NC_044497.1, forward strand.
GTTTTGGAGATAACATGAACAACACAGAATTCCCCCCACACAACCTAAACTTAGGCTGACCAATGTTAAATTAGTGTGTTGAGAGGAGCACAACAGCACTGTAAGCAGTGACATCAGCACTGTCCATGAAAGAGCTCTGGTGAGTGTTCTCTTGTTTTGATTGATAATACACTCTATGTTATTTAATGTCATAGAAACATATTTCATACCATAAAAAACTAAGGTCATCTACTTACAGTGAAACACATTCAGTGCCAATAACATCTAAGCCATCCAAATAATAGAAAAGTTACTTTTGTCATTGTAAATATTTTGTATGTTGGTCTAACAGAGAGGATGGGCAAAGTGGAGGAATAAAAAGGGAGAATGAAAAAGACGTATGGGGGTAGGAAAGAGAGGAGAAAGGAGGCAGGCCACCAGAGAGTTTAAATCAACATGAGAGAGAGAGGAGTTCTGGGAGTGGACAGGATGTAGTGACTTCATGTGAAGGAAAGAAGGGGAGAGGACAGGGGGTACATGTACAGCTGTCTGAATACTGAGAGACTCAACTTCACATTCTTAGCAACAGAGAGGTGGAGAGAGGGGGAAGAGATACATCAGGAGAAAGTGAAGGAACGAAGGAGTAAAGAAAGGGTCACGTTTTGTCGTTCCAAACCAGGCAAAGATTAAAGTTGTTTGAGTGTTGACTGGGCAGAGTTATTATTAATAAAGCAGTATTGAGGAGTGTCTGACATTCAGTGTGACTCTGATATCCAGAAAGAGGGGTAGCGGTAGACGTAACCATTCCTGTGAACAAGGCTCTGCCTGTGAAAACCATGTTATTATAAAACGACTTGGTGTTCGTCACATCCCACATCACAGAACAAAACAGGACTTTCAGTATAGCTTTGGTCTCATGCAACATTCTACACCAACAACTCTGATGTAATGTTGACCAAAAAAAGTTGAAAAAGTAAAAGATGAAAGGGTGAAAAGGGGCAGAAAAATGACAGTGTATGAAGAGAAGAGGGACTGGGCTGCAGAGAGATGGGAATGTTTTCAGAGAGGAAATGAGTGCGGGAGGGAAAGTAGGGAGGAATGATTGGGTAAGAACAGAGCCAAAGACTGATCAACTACAGCTGTGTGTGTGAGTGAGACAGAGAGAGAGACAGAGAGGGAGAGAGAGAGAATTTGTAAGTGAGACAGAGAGAAGGAGAGGGTTTAAGTGTGAGGAGAGCAAGAGAAGAAAAAAAGAGAGGAAAAGAGAGAGATTACCTTTGTACGTGTGAAAGAGAGATCCAAACCGTATGAAAACGTGGGCATTGGATGGGAAGGGATGTTGGGAATATTTACATATGACTTTTACGAGCTTGATAAAATTGCTGAATCATATCCATATTCCCATCCAATGTCCAGCTCATTCTCCAAACATTTCCTGCTCTCCTAAAAACACGCGTTTGAACGAAAGTCAGAGAGACTTTTGAACAGTAAAGGAACGTAAATTATGTGAACAGGATTTTAGGGGTTTGTTTTTTGCCCTGGGTGGATGAGATCAAGGCTGGACTGGCAGCAAAGTACTGAAGTAAAAGGCAAGACTGGCCATCCTTTTCCTTGTCATTGCCTCCATTTTCACCTTCCTCTGTTCTTTCTTTCTTACAGACACATACACTTACAGTTGTTGTATATACACTAATGATAGGTCATACTTCCTTAAAATGAAGTAATATCAGTCAAATCAATCATTCGGCTGCCCACACGCGCACACACACACACACACACACACACACACACACACACACAACTAGTGAGTATCACAGTATCACAGACCACCATCATTATGTATTTATATCTCTAAGTTTTCAGTTTATTGTTAAAATGTTGTTGTTGTTGTTATTGGTTTGTTGTGTGTGTGTGTATTTGACTATGTATATATGTATGTATGTGAGCCCTGGGTATGCCAGAGCCTATTTATTCCATGACAAATCCAGGCGTTTTCCTGTGGACTGTTTATTGTGAATGCCTGTGGCTTATGGTTGCAGTAAACTAGCAATTGTTAGAGTCTTGTCATACCAGGGATATTCTACAAATAAACCATCACAATGCACAGGACACAGAGGTGGAGAAATGATACACAATGCAGTGGACACGGAGATGGAGACATGTTTTACCATCACAGTTCTACAGTTATTAGGATGGTCTCAACATCTTGATTCCTTGCTCATTCTAAAAGACACTGCTGAGAGATTCATTCAAACAGGCTCTCATTTCTGTTTGTCATGAGTATTTGTCATTCCAAGCTCACAGAGGACTTGTGTTAAAAAAAAAAAAAAAAGTTACTGTAGAGCATGATTTTTCTGTACTGACTCCCAAATCAGCTGTGTTTGGCTTCACACCTCAAGTGGTGGGTCATAATCTGACATAATCTCTTATGTCTTCTCAGCAACCACATGAAACATTTAGCTTGTGAAAAGAATCTGTTCAAGAGCATCACTACAACAAACAATCACAGCAGTCAAAAAGAAACACAGTTGTAGCTGTAAACAGAAATCCGAAACAAAACGTCCTTAGCTGGAGCAGACGTCAGCCCATATGTTGGAGAGAGGAGAGGAGAGTGATAGTTAGTCAGAAAAAGAGACAAACACAGCTTAGGGTGGAACAAATGTGGCTGTTACAACAACAACCAGTTCTGCTCACTTCTCAGAAGAAATGCCTCTTTGTCAAACTGTCACACACAGCACAGCACAAGAAACTGAAGGCCATTCCAACAGCCTGCTCAGTCTCCATTTTAATGCTATATGTGATATGCATGCTTTGATAATGTGTTTTAACACAGTCATAATGTCACAGGACCGTTGCGTAACTGATACGGTGGATCATAATAACCTTCTTGCATGTGTAACTGGCGAGTTACTTTACTGGGAGAAAACTGGAGGTTTGATAACAAAATAAGTCACACATGGGATAAACTCTGATTCCCACACCAGTGGGTCAGCTTGAGACTCTGACATCATCCAAAGGGCTCAGCATTCCCACGCTGGACTACATGTGAGCTCTACATGAGGTCTGCACCACAACAAATACAAACATACACACACACACACACACACTCACACACACAGAGGGAGGGACCAAATACAGTCACGTCAAGAACCAAACCAAAGACAGATTCAAAAATACATAAACATACAGATGCTCAAGTACCGAGAAACATTACCAGAAGATGATGCGCATGCTCCAAAAAGCAGTGCATAACTGCACTCAAAACCACACTCACATAAACATTTTGGAACTCTATCCTGGAGTAAAACCACAGGCACTCATCCTAGTCTCTTTCCAGTTCATAAACAGCAGTGAGGATGGGCACCAAGACCCCCAGCAGGTTCCAAACCATCTCAAGTCTTGAACATACGTCAGACTACACCCCAACAGGTCTCAACCTCACAGCTAGTCAACGTCTAATAACATGTCTGATCCAATCCTTTACCCACCTTGGTTAGTCTCATACTGTGTCTGTCCTGGTCCGGACGGCTCCTCTTTAAAGACGCTCTCTCCACCACCGGATCCACCTTGTCCCCGCAGCAATCCGCACTCAGTGCGCAACCCATATAGAGATCTGGACCCAGCCGGTCCCTTTCTCCTCTCCTTCCCTCTGTCCCTCTATCCCTCTGTCCCTCGTTCACTTACTCCAGCGCTGTTTTCCTGAGCACACTGGGGCAGCTGTTTTTGTCGGCTGATGCGAGGCCCTTCCCCTTTTCCTGGCTCTCATTCAGACATACACACACACACACACACACACTTGCCTGGTAAGGGAACACCCCCCTCGCCACCTCCCCCCTTCTATGGTAACACATAAATTGACTCTAAACAGACACAGCTTGTACTTTAACACTGCCTAGATATATTTACTCAAATACATTTAAACATGTTCTACAACCTCTACCTGAACCATATGTTGAAAATCTTGTTTATGCATTCTTTATTTTTCTAAATCTCTTGCTGTGCACGCTTACTAACTCTGTCTTTCATGTTATTTACAACTCCTCCAGCAGTAACTTTTGTCTTCATCTCTCTCTCTCTCTCTCCTTTTCTCTCACACTGTGAATGCCAAACATTGAGCTCACACTCAATATCTCTCTCTCTCCCCGCACACAGTAATACCCATGCACAGTACAGACACACACATACTATTAAAATGCTATTATGGAGATTCTGCGGCCACTCCTATCCGCTGAGAACCAAAATGGTGGCTCAACCACAACAACTTCGGCAGGGAAGCTGGGAAAGCCGCAGTTCTCTGGGCTGCAGCAGCACTGGTATGTGTGTTGGCAGAGCGCAGCTTAAGTAACTGAATTTACACTGGGCTTCAGCAGTGAAACTGAGACCCACAGAGACTCAGTCCTCAGCCTGAACCCGCAGTGACTACACTGCTTACCCCAGCAAGGCCTCCTGTAGTCACACAAACTCTGCCTGTGCTTCACTCTGCCCTTTTTAGAGTGGCTCCTTTTTCATTTTTGAGAACATTCTGCCTCAAAGACTGATAAGAAGAGGTTTCACTGGGAAACTTAAAACTGAACTACTGTTCCGTCTGAGCCCCCTCCTTTATGCCACTTTTACAAACCTCTGTTTGTTTTCTTCATATAAAACTCAGTTATCTCCATTTTATAAAATGAACACTTGTTTTAAACTGTAGCTACTTCACCAGTCAAACCCTGTCACAAATCATACAGCTCTCACAAAATGTGGCCCCTACTACAAACCCCTGCAACAAAACATACCCCTTTTAAGGAAAATTCCAGACATGCCTCCAAAGTCCCTTTTCCCCTTTTCCCCTTTCCCTATCCTTCTCTCAGTATAAGACCAGAGCTGAGACGAGAGGCTGGCTTCCTGTAACAGCTTTCCCAGGTACACAGACACAGACAAAAACACACACACACACTCACTCTCTCTCTTTCCAGACAGCCTGATTCTAAAGCCAGGTTGGAGTGTTTACAGACGTCAGTAAACTTCAACAAAGCCTTGGTGTGTTGAAACCACACTTTTCAATCAACTTAGCTGGCTGATCATGAGGAAACCATTGGAGTTAGCTCCAGAACAAGGCTTTCATATCTATCAAATATCTAAACATGTCAAAGGAGAATGTACATTAAATTCAAAGCCATTGACCCTGTTGTATATTCAAAACAAATATTGTCACAAAGCAGCTTTTCAAAATCCTATTACACTGAAATGCTGCTAAACCCCCAGATTATTGTACACTAACTACATATTCAGAGTCATAATGAAATAAGGAACTGAGAACAAATGAGGTCTCTGCATTGCTTGCATTACGTGCATGAACCTTGGTGATCTATGAAGAAACTGTTTTATTTTTTAGCAGTTAAAAAGACCAGAGTTACGAAAAAAAAAAAAGATCTACGTGAGTGTTTTGTACAAATAAGTACATTCACGATTAGCATTAGATGAGAGTAAGTGAAATATACTTCACTATCTAAAAAGTATAAATGTCTTTCAACAGCTCCTCCATAATGCCAACAATCAGACACACACACTGAACAGGCAAAAGCTCAGAGTGTTTTTTGGCAGAGCTGATGACATACTACTGGCCAAGTCTCTGCAGTCACATTCTCATTATCTGGCATCAGAGCAGTGGGGTGTTGAGTGGAGAGTGAAAGACGGACTTGTATGGTTATATTTCATCGATAAGATTGACTGATACTACTTCATGTGAGCAAATGATCAAAATATTCAAATAAGGCATCTAATCAGCAAAGAGGAGTCCAGTTCTGGGTTTAATTCAGCTGTCTGCATTTCGCTCAGTTTTAGACAAAACAGAATGTTAATTGCAGTGTGCAAAAGAGCAAGGAAGACAGAAGGAGGGAGAAAACTTTAGGGAACTGTATGAAAACTAAAAAAGATACGTCAGACAAGAATAGAAGGAGAGGATGGAGAGCTCTTAGTCCAAATAAGGAGAGAGATAAACATACAGACACAGAGGAGGAGAAGTGAGGGTGGACCTTCTAGCCACAGTCTTTCAAATAAACAGACTGAAATGACACTTAAATAAGACTAACATAACTATTCATCCTCTCAGTTTGATGAGGATTTTAAAAAAAAACAAACAAAACATTGGTATGAAGATTCAGTTATGTCACCAGTTATGATGAAAATATAAATTCTGTATTCATCTTAATCTGCAGGTTCATGCTGCATTTCAATAAAAGAGGAAACCTGAGGGGGGAAAAGGAGTATCTTTTCACCCTTTGATTAGACCTACTAATATAACCTAGTACAGGAGGAAGTGATTGATTATAATTTTAATTTTAAAACATGAAAGAAAGTATTTTAGGTAGTTGTAGACAAAAACATTGCATTTGAATATTGTTTTAGCTTCTTTCTCATGGTGTGAAAAGAGGGGGGGGTAGCCAGTTTTAATGGCAGATTTCTTCGGTATTCTCAGCTGTCTTTTACATTCTGAGAATCAGACATCTTATAGTTGTTCCTGTAATATAGCTAAGCATTGTTAAAAAAATCCCTTCAACAGGGAGGTAAAGGCTAAAACAATGGATTAACCCCTTTGGGTCACTCCTTGTTTATGGTGATTGCTTTTGGAGTTTGTCATGTACCTATGCCTCTAGCCTGCCATTACCACTAACTTTAACATAATCAGTACCTGAAAACGCAGCTTCAGCTGAAAACACGTACAGCCAGTGTGTAAAGAAGACAAGGATTTTGTAGCGGCCTTGGACTAACTGATTGGCGTAGTTTCTAACTTAAGGTCAAAGTAGCAGCCTGCATTACGGTTGTGCATGTAAAACCTTCTGATCTCCAGAACGTTTTCTTTTTTTAAAGTTTGCCCTTTGGGACTTATGACCAGAGTCTTCTTTGGAACTCAAATGTATGAGATATATCTGTGTATTCACAAACTTTCGCACGATTTATCAAGATCTTGCTTATTTTACCTTATTTATTTTCAAATGGAGTGTGCTTGCACAACTCTTAGTGAGCTGTTTCTGAATCCAAACAAACGTTTACGGCCAAGGGATTGCACAGGAATGCTTAAGAGTATATTTAAAACTCAGATTTCAGTGTGTTGACCAATGACAAAACCGATTGCACCAGGGTGTGGACAAACTTGAGGACTATGGTTGACCATTTACTCAAGATCTCACAAACAGGAAAGACAGAAATGTTCAGAATTCCAAGAAAATTACTCAACACAAAAAGTCTAAATATTTCCACTTTGCTCAGCAATGATTTTATATAAAGAATTTGTAAATAATGAGTTGAACGCACTCGACTTGATAAAAACTGAAGGGTTAGAAAGTAGTATGACTGCAGCATTGTGGTTTCAAGGAGCACCAAATTGCAACCATGTGCTAGGGACAGATTTACCTGAATGACTTGTGTGTTTCTCTTAGGAAACCAGCTTGGGTAATTAGGCAGTGTTACAGAAAACCACATTTACTTTGGTCAGGCAGGTTTTTTTCAAAAGGCTCATTATGATCTTTCCCACAATAGTCTTAAAGTATATCCAATGTCAGTGCCTTTGTGCTTATTTCACAGATGGAAACGTCCATTCAGTGTAGGGCAGAAGTGGTTACGATTGAGATTTCCGTAACCGCGAGTATCCTCAACTGGGGAGGTTGTCCGGTGGCTGCAGGGAAACTTGGCAGCATACAGAGCCAGAAATGCCTGGAAACCAAATTGGTGAAGCAGGAAGGAAAGGAACAAAAAGCAATCAATCCCAACCGCCAATCACAAACCCAAGACAAAAGTTTGTTGTCCTCTATTTCGGCAGTACAAAGGACGGATATGGAACATGACACGATTAATGGCAAGTGTAGCCAAGACAACCCAGTGACAAAAGGAACTTACATCAAGACAGATTCAGATACTACTTATAGACGCTGTATAAATAGCACATTTACAAAAATATTTTTGTATCTAAAAGAGTTTCTAAGAAGTATGTTTGAACAGCATTCATAAGTGTGTCTCTCAGAAACAACAATACTTTTGCAGATTTGTTTGTTTCTACGGTAGAATACCATTTTATTATTATGGTTTTACATGGACACAGTTGAGAATATGTCATAACACTGGTGAAGCTGATACTTCTGATGTAGTGTTCTGATTTCACACACCTAAGAAAAAAGCTGTTTAAAGCCTTCAAGATGAAGTCACTTGACAGAGTGATTACCACACTGACGATCCGTGAAGATCAGAGCACTAGGGGATTGAGATAAGCGGCTCAGGACAAGAATGGATCTGGCCATTATAATCGCTTCATTCAGAGAGGCCATCATGTCTCCACATCTCAGAATAGAACATATGGGAGGCAGCAAGAGAAGGCTGAGAAAACGTCGGGAGTCATCCATTGACACGCAGCGTGCACAGCTGGTCTACTTTCCTCCATGGGAACACGGGGTTCCTACTCTGCTCTTCTTGCCCCCACGGCCTGTTTTTCATCAGAGTTCCAGAGCAGAGATGTTCCACAGGGGACTGAGCTCAATTAATGGTCCCCGCCCGCCAGGGGTTAAGGGTGAATAATTCGGCCTTGGGCCAGCGGAAGGTCAGAGGGCGAAATGGACCCAGGAAAAGATGGTGGAATCACAGAGTGTGGGGGGGCAGCGAAGACAAGGCCAATGTCTCCAAGATCAGATCCACGCTTTCTACTAACAGATGGCTATTTTTCTGTAGATTCACAAGGCTGAATGGTGAAGAGAACATCCTGGGTCCAACATTTACAATTTTACTCAAGCTCATCCTTACTTATAAGTAAGGCAGGAGAATGAAAAGGGGCATAAAATTGGGAGATTTTTCAAAAAAAAAAAAACCAAAACAAAACAAAACAAAAAAAACAATCCTCAGATTCCTCAGAAGTTGAATCACTGTTTGGATTTAATTCACTGTGGCTCCTTTGCAGATTTAGGGGATGTGGTGCTCCAGGCGAACTATAAGAAATTCCTTACATCCATTTGGGGTTGAGCTTAGCCTCTTTACAAACATCCACATAATAGGCTGATTACAGAGAGCCCACATTCCCATGGAAGGGGGACATGGCAGTCTGCATGTTTTCATGGGCGATTGGGGCTATGAATACTGTAGAGTTCCCCTACAGCTCTGCATTATGGATATATGCAGCATTGCTAAGCGTTCACACATGGCTGTTTGTGTAGATGGTGACGCCAGTGCCGTGTCTTGCATTAAGGTGGCTACCATTCCTTTGAACCTGGACTACAGACTGCAGCTGGAATCCCCACTGCATATGACCTTTGACCACAGAGCACTGCTTGTGTTTAGCAGACTGATGTGTCTTTATTAGGGTTGAAGCCTCTAAGGGCATCAGTGTTGCACCATGGCATGTTATTCAGCTCAGCTGAAATCCTGCTGTAGCACCAGATGAGGCAGACATCCACACTGGGCCTCTCACACGGAGACACAGCTCTGGCACAGAGCCACTGATTTTACATGAATCATTAACAACGCTTAAATTATGACCTCCAGTGGTCTATGGTATGAAATCAGCCTGCACAGGAAATGTGCAGAGAGCACAAGGACCTGCATCTACAAGAAAAACATTTGCACACCTGTGACGAGACAGACCTGGGAAAAAAAACAGCTCTGTTCATGATAACTGAACAGAGTTCATCAGCTAAGAGAGATGTTTAGAGATGTGTATTGCATCTGTCTTAGCATTATTCAGCCTGACTCAGTATCAGTTACCCCATCAAGGAGAGCCAAAAAATGCCACCCCCCCCCCCCCCCCCCCCCCCAAATTATTCTGTCTACTGTACGGGAAAAAAGCCTTAGCAGCACGCACTCATCATAAAAATCTGTGAAGTTTTAAAGTTAATATTCCCTTATTAAGTACCACTTAGCTCCCTCCAGTGGTTCAAGTATTCCTTTTACCGCAAAGTAAATAGCCAAAGAAAGGCAATGGCTTCGAAGAAATTCTAAATAGTGTCATGTTAACAAAAAACCTTATAGATCAGTGTGGTGTTTTGTTGAAAATATAAAAAAAAGCAATTAAGTGACTGAATTCAGAACATGCGATAAAAATCAATCAGTATATATTGAGACTTCTTGGGAACTGTCTTTCCACTGGAGCCGGGATGTTTACTAAAGTCAAAAACAAAATCAGAGAGAGCCCAAACAAGCATGTGAGGGGACAGTGTAAACACTCACCTGAGATGTGGACAGATCCGTCCACTACTCTCTACATTAGGGTAAATTGTGAAAAACATGCTAACCTGTGGTTAACGGCGGTAACAGACTCATCAACAATTTTTTTTTTTATACCCCACTCATTTATTAGTTATAATCAATTTATTCAACTTTCCATAATCCCCACTTTTATTTTAAAACAAGTCCAGTATTTTGCTAGAATTCCTCTCAGTCCAGAAAAAAAAAACAATTGGTTCTGGGGGGGGAAGGGTGGGTTTCACTGAAGGGTGCCAAGCAGGGGGTCCCTCAGTGCGGTTTCAAAGAAGCTGAAGATTTGATTGGCTTGACCATCGCCTCAATCCATCCGTCTCTCATTCTACACTCTCTTCTGCATCATCCGCTAGGTCCCCATCCATCAGCAAGGCTGCATACTTACTGGCAGAGCTGAATTTCTGTCAGAGGGGGAAAAAAAGTGAGAGGTAGCAATACATGATCAGATGGGTCAGTGGTGAGTTTTGGTCAAAGCCATTTACAGTCCATTTGTCATAAAACTATGTAGAGTTTAATAAATTTGCACACGTCAATGTGTCTCAGATAAACCGCGCAGTTCAGAGCACTTCTACATGAAATTGACTTCTGTTTGTGATGGTTTGTGCAACAGCCCAAAATCTGAGTGACCACAGTGATCTGAGTGTGTTTGTGTGACAATAGGGGACAGTGACAGATCCTAAGAAATATCTAAAAGCTCCTTACAGGGGTGACCTTAAGACTGTCAAATCCCTTGTCAAATACTAATTTGTGTGCATTTTAATCAAGAACTTAACACATGGGCAAGAGTTGGAGAACTTTCCCATCTCTGAGACAACAGTGACATTATGGTGAGTGATACCATTACAGATAGTACGCAGACACCCAGATCCTTGGGGATGTTTCGTCTACTGTTCATCCTTTCTCATGATCTCTAGGCTGTAATCTGAATGAAACACCCACATGTGTTTGTCTGCTGAGTCATGGGGGCGTGGCCAACGGTTGGGGACTTGAGAACACACCCACTTGTGGGAGGTCTTGTTTTATAGAAATGTTTTTGGAGGGAATGGTTAATAATAAAAATGTCTCTTGTTGTGACAACCTCTCCTTGAAAGAAGTGGAATTTGAATTTTGAAGGCTGAAACAGTACAGCCAAAACAGAGGAAGCCACTGACTGTTTGGATACAGACAGGGCAGAAGCACACCCAGAGGTAAAGAAGTCAGGGGTTAAACCCAGAGAAACAAGTCTCTGGGAAACTCACAGGACTGGGAGGTTCCTCATATTTCTTTGGCTCTGGTGCTGGTCTGAGATCTCTCTCTCTTCTGCCGTCCTTTCTACAAGCAACGCACAACAGAATGAAACAGCACTGAGGAGACTGTGTCACGCTCTGCTTGACAACACTTACAAGATCTTCACTGACAATCAAGACCTTAAGTTGTGAAACTCCTACTGTCTTCTCGCCTGCCAAAGGCCAAATGCATCACGCCCTACAGACCCAACCTCCATCAGCAGTGGTCTGACAAATAACACGAAATGAATACATAAAAGCATTACATATTTATCTTACCATGGTACTGCAGCAAGCAGTATAGGTAACTAAGGCCAACCGTCTGCAGTTCTACTTGTACCAGGGCTTGAATAAAAAGGCTTTTTTCCCCCTTTTTTTCTTTTTTTAAAAATCTCGTTAATGGGTCATTAATGTCGCTAACCTGCTGAGAGGAGCCATGAAGTGGGTCACAACTAAGTAAGAGCAAAACATAATTCACTCACCGAGTACTATAAAACTAATATATGTTTTTAAAAAATCTCAACTGTTTTTTAAGAATATTTAATTACACTGAAAGATGTGAGAAGTGAGTTGAAACTGGATCTGACTGGAGGTCAGAGGGCCAATGCAAATGGCCTTAGGACTTCTAAAGATAAAACTAACACGCAGAAACACAGAGTTCCTTTTATCTGCTCATCCCATATGTCAAAGATTTTGAGTTCTCAACGATTAATGAGAATAAAGTAACTCTCAGCTAGCCGACTGGATCCATTTTTTTGAGGCGAGAAGCAAAAAGAAAGAAAAAATCTTCGCCGGTTTCTTAATCAGCCACACAGTGGGTGCCAGAAATCAGCTAACCTGTCTGCCTCCTTCCGCCGGTCACGGCTGGCAGCATCTCCACGGCCTCTGCCTGTCCCGGGGCCCGAGGCCCCACCACGCCCCCGTGGGGGGCCCCGGTCCCGACGTACACCATCAGCCTTGTTCTCATCTGCAAGGAGAACCCAACGTTCAAGCCGAGGGTGTATCGGCAGCCATCTCAGATTGGAGCTCTGAGGGATCATTTTGGGGACTAGCAGCAGCCATCTTAAAATGGGATTGTGAGTCATCAGTGGGGACCCGGGTTAGCCATATTACAGTGAGGATCTGGGAAATCAGTTGGGGTTTAGACCAATCATCTTTTTGTGTTGTTCAGAGGGCACCCACTAGAGTTTAGGCGATTTCTACTATACAAGGGTATCTCAGGACAGATCTGCACTAAGCTTTTAGGATATACACAAAGCACCAAAGCACACTGAAGTCAATCCATTGGAGAAAGATGGCTAAAGTCTATGGTTTTAGTGGCTTGACATCCAACAGTCCATTTTATTTCCATGTGACCTAGATACTCCAGCCTGAGTCTTACCTTTCCCTCTCTGGGTCAGCTTCTCATCTGCTGAGCTGCAAAAGACACAATGAGAGACATTAGGAGACCCAGTCTGCCTCAAAATTTTTGCCATGTCATTCACTGAGGCAGATTTCAGTAAAGAGCACTTACTATTGACTTAGATGAGGAACGGCTACCGTTTTATTGTTAACATTGACTTTGATCAAGACCTGTTATTATGACTGTAACATGGGCATTAGCAACAGACAAAAAGGTTGCGGTGAGGACAAGTCTCCAGCCAACAAACTCTGTTAGTCTTTATGCCATCTAAACAATTAGATTATACCTTATTAACAGCTTATGAAGAAACCACTGAAAATGATTTACAGGTCTCACTCTGTATAGGGGTGTGAGTGCGTGTGTGTGTTGTGTCCTGACCTGCTGAGTTTTGGGGGTGTGGTGCTGCTAGGGGAGACAGCAGACCGAGCCTCGTTTTCATTGGCTGCTGTATTCTGTGCACTCCTCTTCGCCCATGCGTTCTCCTTAGGTGGTGGGGCTGGGACCACCTTTAGGGGCAGGGCCTCTTGCTTAGAGGGGGTGTGGCCAACTGGTGAAGCTGGCTCCTCTTCACGGCCACTAAAGACCTCGTTTTCCACCGAGCGTTCACTCTCCCGGCGTCGGGAACCTGGGGTAAGGGTGTATTCAATATCGCACTGAAAACCTATTCTGACCAAACTACTCAACAGTATCCTCCATAACCCACCTTAACCCCACTGGTCCATCTGAGAAGCAATGGGAAAAACATGTCTAGTATTCCCAGGACACGTGAAAGTGAACATTAGTTTAAGGTCAAGGTTAAGACCATTCTCTGATTTTCCAAAGGTTTAATATATCAAATTATTAATGCCGAGTCAAAACGTGTACCTTTTAATAATTATGTATTATCTTTGTACTTTCCTTTTTTCTCCTTGCTCCAAACCCTATCCTGACAAGGATGCTCATGAATTAGAAGCCTTCAATGTGTTTCCTCTGGTCCAACAAAGTCTGTGAATCAGTGCCCTCTCACCTCTGCCTGACACGCCGCCCTGTTGTGATGATTCACTTCCTGTCCGAGAGCGATCTGCTGGTTGGTCCTCGCTTCTCCAGCTGGGATGCCTGGATTGGTCAAAGGAACAGTCAGACATGTTTTCAATAATCTAGAACTGTCTGTAACTGGCAAAGCAGAATTATTAGATTTTGCCAAATATCTCAAAACCACAAGATTTATCAACAATTTTTAAACAACTATGTGCTACAGAGTATCTGTATGACTATAGTATAGTATCTCCACAGTATTGCTCTTCAGATTTATGCATGTGTGTCTGTGTGTGGACCGTGTGTACCACACTGCAGATTTAAAAGGAACAAAGGACAAGTATGTGAGTTGTAGCATTCAAATGTATAAGACTGTGTGTGTGTGTGCATATGTGTAGTACCTCTCTCTAGGTTTGCGCTCAGGTCCTCTACCCTTGTCCTCCTCCAGCTGTCTCTGCAGTTTTTCCTGTTCTTTCTTCAACCGTTCCTCCACCTCTCTCTCTTTAGCAGCCGTGTCCACCGGTTTGGCTCCACCAAATATGGAGGCAGCACGGCCAGACTGGGCGGAGGAGGTGCTGCTCTGGTCCTCCTCTTTAGGAATGCTGCGTGGCTTCAGGTTCAGCTTGGGTCTTTGGGGAGGGCCTGGAACACCGAGACGGGGAGAGAGAGAGAGAGAGAAAGTGCTGATGAGGAACTGACAGTGTTTCTGTGGTCCCATCCATTACAATACACGTTCTCTCATAGCACTCATTATAATTTATGTTCAGCACAGTATTTCTGTGTTTAATTCAATGGAGAACAAAAATATTCAATAAGTTTGCGAAGTGAAACTATACATTCCGTTTAGAAGATTTAAAGCTGCTTTAGTCACACTTTTGCCTTTAGAATCAGAGTATATTACTGCCGAGTGTCATACCAGTGCAATTATTTGCCTATTCAAATCCAAACTACTGAAATCCCCTTAACAAATAAGCAAACCTACTACAGCCAAATGAGTAGAAGTATGAGTAAAACACAGCCGCTCACCTCTCTCCTCGCGTTTCTCATCCCGCCTTTCAAATCTTTCTTCACGGTCTCCATAGCGATCCCCATAGCGATCCCCATAGCGATCTCCACTTCCTCTGTAGTCATCCCGTCTGTCGTCATAGTCACGCCGGAAGCCACTGCCAAACGGCCGACGTCCTCCGCCGCGAGAGTCATAACCTATTTGGGCATACACATATTCACATATGCACATATTAGTCATACACAAACGGGTAAAAAAGGAGCCGCGAGGAGCAAAATCGTGTGATGGTCCAATAGTCAGGGTGGAACAGCCGCTATCTCACCTCTATCATAATCTCTGCGGTCCCGATCGTCATAGCGATCACGGTATCGATCTCTGCCACCATCGTAACGATCATTGTCACGACGAGGCCCATCTCGATATCGGTCTGACTCATAGCGGTCTCTTGATCCTAGCAACAAGAAAACATATTGCGACAGCAACGAATATTTAGAATGGTTTACACTAAAACATCAAAAGGTAACAATCTAAGAGTACAAGTTTGAGACTGTTATAAACAGCATTCTTTGTTTTAATTCACTTGTGACACACACTCTCACTAAATGGTAACAGCTGGAATATATTGCTCCAGATTACATTTATAATAACTCTGAGAACAGTGTGGACTGTGTTTAATTTATTCGATTGCTTGCTGGGGACTGAAAACAAGACATAATGAAACAAATCTCTCACTCTCTCCGTAGGAGTCATCTCTGCGAGGTCCATCATCAGACTCTCCACTTGGCCTCGCTCGCCAATCGGAGTCGGTTTTGTCTGGTCCACCCTCACTTCCACGATTCCGGTCTCGTCCACCCATAGAGCGGTCATCCCTCTCTGAGGGGAGAAAACGTTTTACCAACTGTTCAGATGCGACCTAAGTTACCATGGCAACAATGCTCTATGACAAAAAATTATAATGATATAAACTACATAATAAGCTGAGACACTCCACAATGATAACAATGAAGGAGTCTTTTATTGGCCATTTTAAGACTGACATTTTTAAGACAGGCCGTGGGATGCACAGTATTCCTGTGGGAGGAAAAAGCAAAACATTTTTTTCTCTACAGATTCTGAGTTTGGGGATAGACAAAAGAGGACCGAGTCTCTCACACACCTTTCTCATTGGACTGGTCAGCAATGTCCACACGGACTCTCCGGTTTCCCAGATTCTGCACACAGAGAGGAGAAAAGGCTACTACACACACACAGACATAGCAGCATCATAGTAAAAGCATATCATCATATTACAGCATCCTCACACAGTGGCATAAACATAAACACACACACCAAACAGTTATCACATACCATCTATGGGCCACAAATCATACATGAAGCAATGAGAGGCAGGTTTGATGGCACTTCTGTTGGTTTACCGACATCTCTGTTACTGTTGCTAATGCTACAGCCTAATGTTACGTAATGCCACCCTAGCACCATACTGTATTGTTAATTTACTGGTGTATTTTCTTAATCTCATTCCCCACCTCCTCATTCAGACTGAGAGCACGCAGCAGAGACTCCACATCATCAAACTCGGCGTAACCAAAGCCCTTTAGACGCTCAGGGTTACTTGGCTCTCTTGGGAGACGCACAGCACTGATCTATAAAGAGAACAGGCACCAAATTAATACAGAAAGAGTTAAGCACTGGGCTATCAATCACAGAGAGGAACTGAGAGAGGGTTCATCAATGCAGAGACAACACAGAAAATCTCTGACAACTTCTGTGAGAGCAGATAACAGAATTAAGAAATACATAGCACAGGATTCATGTGCACTAAAATAACTGGTACAACACACAGCAAAGTGCCGATTAATACAGTATTACAACCAAATTTACCACAGCATTAATTAAATAAAGAATATATCACCAGTCTTAATTATACCAAGGGAACATGGAACAGCCTCCTTTAAAACTGACACAATATATACTGAACATGACAAAAACACTTATGAAATCTTTAAAAGGGGCAAACTTTGAAATATTATGTGCTTTTTTTTAATGCTCAGTACAAAATATATTGGATGTTAATTGAGTATGCATAATATGTGAGTACAGAGCTTAGCATTAACTGACAGACAGAATACAGTCCAGAGTAACTTCACACAGACACAGCAAACAGCTAATGGAAACATAAAGTGTCCAGTATAGTGTTAATTCACACAGAGTATTATACAGGTCCACTAAGCAAAGACTGTCAAAGCACTTCGGGCCACTCACACTGAGACCGCGGAAAAAGTCCTTAATGGAGTCTTCAGTGACATCATAGGGCAGGTTTCCCAGGAAAGCCGTGTAGGGCGGGCTCCGGGGCAGACGAGAGCGGTCAATGTTGGGCTCGCGAGCTGCCCGTGGGGCCGTGGGCAGGATGGAGCGATCAATAGGGGGAGCACGGTAGACGTCATCCTCCGTGTGCCAGGAGGTGGACACTGTTTGAGGAGGTACGGAGTGGGGGATGAGGAGATAAAGAGAAAATCCAATGAAAAGATTATGTAATTACATATATATGCACATTTGAAATCACTTATTTATGCATCAATGCTTGCTATGTTTGCAAACGGGAACTACATTTAAGACATGCCATCAATAAAATCCATTTATATACAGAAAATGTCTTTGTTATTGATGGTGACTTCAGTGTTCTCTGTTCTAACTGAAGACTAAAGTCCTGCTTTACAGTAGCTACCGGGCTGAACTCACCATCACCCTCTAGGTCATCCGTTTCATCTGCCCAGCTGGTGGGCTTGTTAGAGGGGTAACTGGGGGGCAGGTTTCCCCCGCTGTCCTCTGCCAGGAAATCAGTCAGAGTCAGGGTCTTCCCCTTCTTATTCTTCTTCTTAGCTGGAAAGAGAAAAATAGAGAGAGACACACGTCAGACCACACTTTTAAAGGCCATCCAAGACTTTACCCTAGCACCTAGATCTGCAAACCAAACCATGGCTGATGGCAGCAGACATGCTAGTGTCTCACAGAGTAACTTAAAATGTCAAAATATGGCAAAGTGCCAATTTAGTTCAGGCGCTGACAGCCTGTTTCATTATCTTGAGTTTGCTCTACAGTGAGCCAAGCGTTGCCTTTGGGTATCTGTACATGTGACCACAGGTGCAGTGACTCTCTGAGCTCTGATGTGCAGTGATACAGGCATACATCTTAAAGAGCTCACACACAATGGAGAGAGAACCACACTATAAAGACAACACTGACAGTTTAAGATACAAATGAATCACACCATACATGAGGGATAAATCCGGGACATAACTGTACACCGGTAAAGGAACAAACATTTAAAAAAAAAAAGAGAGGTTTATAAACAAAGCCCTTCATGTTTCAAAATTAATTTACAAGAAATTACTGATGAATGAGTCAGATTAAATTCAGTTGAATTAGGCATGATTTTAGAAATATTCCCATGCAGCAAAACATTCTGTGCCAATCATGCACTGTTCCAAAGCCAATGTATTTCTCCCTGCCACCTAATCTTTAGGAAACAAAGCTAATTCCTGAACATTTCAGAGAGTCTAAAAACGAATTTTCTTGTTTGGTCACATGCGAAAAATAGCATGCAAAAAACACAACTCAGCACAATACGTTGTTTAACAAGTTGTGTGACATCAAACAAGTCTCGCGCGAAGGAAAATAGTTTCTGGTTGATGAATGACCAACAATATCGCAGCGCTCTTCTGTACAAAAACTCGTGTTTTTGAATGAAAGTTGTGTACTACAATGATGGGGCAACTACATGGCTTCCAAATTCCATTGTGTAAAACCGCGCAGTCAGGACATTCCGCTGCCATTCCACTGAATCAAATGTTTACCGCTGAAAAGTCATGACCACAAGACCCGCCCAATGAAATAAGCTACAAAGTCTTCCTGACGTAAAATCATAATAAAGTAATAAGAAACATGCATCGGAATAATAATAGTGTCGCGGCTGACAATCCATTAACAAACTGGCTACCCGGTTATCCAACATTCGTTATATGATAAGTTTCTTATCTCCAAATTTTAATTTAAATATTTATGATTCTACATGTCACAATCAAGAGATCAATAATACCGTATGACTACTTAACTGACCGCGCAATGCGCATTCCTTGCAAGCAAACATCGGGCAGTTAAACTAACTGCTTCAAACAGTAAAAGACCGTGTCTTAGGCAGACTAAAATCAAGCGATACTGGTATGATTACGTGAGTTAGCAAGCTTGCTAATGTTCTGTTTGTTTTTAGCTGCATGAATTCGGATACCGAAACACTGACACCCTCGTATGCCCCCCTCCTCCTCCCTCCTGAAGTCCACGTGGGAAGTTACAGTACCCCCAAGGCAAAGAGCCCCTCCCCTCTGCGCCTCCAGTAATTCGATAATTACATTTTATACAACCAAACATTGATTGCGACCCTTCTTCTGCAGAAACCCGATTAACGAACAAAGCCCTGACAATGAATAGGACAGTAAGCACATAACCTCCACACACTGAGCTAGCTAACTTAGCACACTCAAATGCTGGCTGGCTAACTAGCAGGCGCCAAATCATTTCGAAGTCAACTGTATTTACGTGAAGAGCACCAGTTTGGGGGACATAAGTATTGCTATTTCGCAACAATTCAGAACAACTACGGCATTGTACGAAGATAATGTAGATAACAAGTCATGTATGATGTATCCTCAGAAACGTGCGATGTGGTTCAGTTCTGAGCCCACCCCAGCTATCCTAGCATAGCCTCTACGCAGCGTCCTCACAATACAAAATAAAACTTATGCCATCCGTTTTCTTTCCCGATAAAGCCAGCCATTCATTGTTGTGACAATCTGCAAACACTTTACACGGTTCAGAGAAACGCGGCTCACACTTTACCGCGGTAACACTCGTACCGGCCCAAGCTCAAACGCTCAAACCCTCACCTGACGCCGCCATGATGGAGAACGAATGCGTGTCACATCCCCGGATGGAGGCGTCAACTGCTCTGGAACGTCAGTACGCACCAGTCCCTGCGTGCGTGCAGCAAAGCACCAGCCTGTTGCGTACGCGAATTCTAGGCTGAGCAAGGTTAAGAAACCTGGAAGCACTTATCGCTTATGTCATTTATTGATATTTAGTAATGGTTTACTCTAGATCCAAATTTTAAAATTGCACTTCGCTCTCCAGTGAACGTCATTTAAATGCGATTATACGAAGTCAGAAAGCCAAGAATTAATTGAGAAGCGAATGTGAAACGAAACTTAGACATTTTTTCTTTCGAGGTCATTCAAACGGCTAAAATTGCTACTTCAGTGGACACAGTTCAGAGACATACACATTCGTTCATCTTCACTGACCAATAGGTTATAAAATAAAAAAAAGGTTCGATTCAGTTTTTAGAATCAGAAGTATTTGTTTTCAGAAGGCTGCTCCGTGTATTGCAGAATCGGCACTAAATAATGAAACGGCACCTCATCTCTAAGACTGTGAAAACATATTCCTCCCAAGAGTGATAAATCCGACGCTCAACATTCCCCTTATGGGTGTAAGGTCCTCTGGTGAAAATTTTGGTTTCTGGCACGGTCTTGAGCATGTGTACTCGACACGACCTACACACTTCATAACTATTTAAGGTTTAATGACTTAAAATGTCTTGTTTTTGTTACTTGAAACTTGACGTGATCTTTCAAGCAAAATGTTAGTTGTAAAGATGTATATTTAATCATACATTTTTCTGTACAAAGTCTTTTTAATACAACTTTTTTTCCAATATTGAATGTCTGATTATATGTGTGTGTGTGTGTATGTATGTATGTAAAATATACTGTGTAATTTTTCTCTTTTAATACCAGTCAAAGGTAGACAGAATCGTGGCAACAAGACGTGTAGCCCATTGTATGCAAAGCTGAAAAAACGCTTTTCTTCTTTTTACCACTGGGTGGTAGTAATGTCATTGAATTCAATTTAAAGACAGCATTACCTAAAATGTGTGGTATGGTTTGAACCAACCCACAACATGCTTGCAAGCTGAAATAATGAGACAGGTGTTTTATTGCAGTGTATTAGGTAATAGTTAACCAGCTATTTGTAAGTGTGAGACAAGTGACCATAATGGGAGGTGAATATATGGTGTGAACTGGTGGACTGTCACAGCATGTGCATTAAATCACCATCAGTGTGTCATTCTTTTTTCTCTCTCAGTTTAAACCTAGACATTAATAATAGTGTACAGAAAGGTAATTGTTAGGGTTTAACTTATACTAATACTCATTTGATACATGTTCAAAATAATCTACCTTAAAGTCCTGCAATATTCAGTATTCCACAGCCCTTAAGGAGAAACAGAGTTTACTTGGTGTCACAGATATCCATGCTGCTAACATGTTTATGCTGCTGTATTTATGAGACAGTGCCACGTGAGGTCATGGCCCATTTCAACTCACACACGCCATTGCAAAGGGGGTAAGAGTAATAAAGGGGAACGGAGGCTGTGGATCCTATAAGGCCAGATTGGATTACTTTCCTCCCAGTGTGAATGGCCTCTTGAATGTTCCTGTTTTCTGCCCTCTGTTTACAGCAAAACTTGAGGGTGGTTGCCTTGGCAACACGTTCCACCAGTCTGATAAGCCACCAAAGGGCAAGACTTGAGTTTTTAGAGGAGGAACAGGGAGTGGTCGACGACGTGGGATATCCCACCATTTAGCAGTGACAAGAAACAGCGGGGAAGGCCAGTACTCCCATACATATTGCTCTTCGTCACAGTTGCCATGGTCTTGACCACTTTGTTGTAGCAACAAAAACTGTCTCTTACTCGTGATTTTGCATGTGGACTTATGAGGTAATTCATGTCAGAAGGTGATTTTTCTACAGTAATTACACTCTGTCAGTGCATGACTCTATTTCTGTTTTCAGTTCCACTTTTTGTCACTACTTAAACTCTGAAAATGACCATATCAAAAATCCTTATGCTTTCTTCCTTAAAATATGTATTTGAGTATGAACTTGTTTGATGTGGGGAAACATGGCTGAAGCAATTTGCACATGTGCTCTTGAAGGACAAACCAAGCAATGTGTTTACTGAAATTAACTGGAACACAAAATGAAAGTCAAACAGCACCTGGGGGCAGGTAGGGAGTACTGTTACAAACACAAAGGAACTCTACCAACAGCACAGACGACCTGTTTGTAAATGGATCCCTGCATATCCGCACACACACATGCACACCATGCGATATCTGTAGCGTCACTGGTTCTAAAGCATAGAATGGCAATCCTCAGTTTTGAGTAAGACTTATTTTTGAGATTTGAATTATATCATAACAGAGTTGCAAAAATGGTCTAACAAAAGCTGAAGCTCTGCAAGCTGTTTAGCATGGAAGTCTCAAGCCCTATTTGAGTATGCTCAGTCGTCATATTTAATGCAAATGCAATTTGCATACCCATTATATCGTTCAGATGTGCGTGTGTCTGGGTGTGAGTGGATGTGCATGAATATTTGAATGTTCTGTATGAAGCAACATGAGTCATATTAGCAGTTTGCTTTACATTTTGGAGTTTAGATTAAATTAAAACTATCTGTGGGTCTGTGGAAGGGGCTTATTTTAAGGTTTGTCAGCAGCTTTGTGATTGTGGCTGCTCCATCTGGCCCATGGCATCAACAGCAGCTCATTAGACTGAGGTGAGAGCTTGTCAAATGAACACAACCACAGATTGGGAGAGAGCACAAACAGGTCACAGACAAATGATGTCAGAAAGTCAACACTGTAAACTCATCTGTTGGTCCTGTTTTATGTCTGTAGCTGGTTTAACAATAGGTGATACCTCCACACCGCTGTCCGGCATTCTTTTCTGACATTGTCAATCAGCAAGACCCTGGCCAGAGTCAAAAGGTAAAACAGTTTGGTTGCTGGGGAAATATTTGTTTAATAGTCTCCCTCCACCTGTCATCACACTGTACAGTGCGTACAAAGTGACGTATGATCTGTTGATTAGTTCCCAGATTTAGTAATTGCCTGAAAGAAACAAAAAGGTCTTGAAGTAAAGTAAATGTTTATTTATGATATTAAGCCTGTTTTAAACGCATATTTTTAACACAAAGAACATTCTAATCTATGCTCTATCCGTGTACTGCGTACATCTATTGTGATTTGGTTTTGTTTTGGTTTTGTTTTTTCCTGGGATAACCTTTGACCACGTGGACAGCTGTGAAATGAGCAATAACAACATTCTTCATTTAAGTAATATTTGATACACAAAGATAATTTAACAAAAGAAGAAATGCTGAATGAATACACAGTTATAGAAGATGTCTTATAATTTTCAGTCTCTGAGAGATAATTAGTGGCAGCGCTAACCAATAACTATCGTCTTGAGCTGCCCAAGCTTTGTCAGTGTAACCTCATAACTACTCCCATATGAATGTGTGGTTATTTTGGCATGATTATTTATCTGACATTTTGATCCAGAAGGCAAAAGGAATGCTGTGTCAGCAGAACTCAGTTACATAAGAGGGTTTTCAGCTCACACACAAACACACACACACAAACGCACACGCACACGCACACACACACACAAGCTGCTTCATCCTCCCCCGAACAAACATTTAATGCACTTAAATTGGTAGAACAACAGCCTTTACAAATGTGATAGAAACTACTTTGGAATAAAATTTATGATTAATACCAGTTTGGAAAAAAGGACTATGAGAGGTAATCATATATATGTATAGCTATTTACAGAGTAGCCTTCTCTGAATCCTAAGAAGCGCACATATACTAGCTCTTATATGAAAGTGCAGATGGATCCTCATGGGTTTTGAGTCAAGTTCTCCATGTGAACATAATAAATAACTGCATATCCACCTACACTGGCAAGATCCGTGTTTATCTGAATTCACAGTTCTGTATTTACTGAAGAATTTAATAGAGGTGTGGTTTACTTGAGGCTCTTACAGTATTATGCATAATAGTTTAATGGCTGTTTTGGGAACCAGTTCTCATAAATGCTCCTTTCTCAGTCTGTGCAGTCTGGCCTCCTTTGACCTGACACATTTTTACCAGTTCAGAGATCCAGCAAAAAAACAGTTTTAAAAAGCCTTTAACGGGTTCAGCATAGACAAGTTAATGAGACACATTTCATTAGAAAGATTAGATTTTGTGTTTACAGTTTCACGGAATTCCTCAGGCACTGTTCTGTTTTTTTTCCTATCTCCGTTTGAGTGCTGTAACAGTCCACTTGGCCAACAGTGCAGATGTGTAAAACAACTAAAATCTAAAAAAGGAGATTTGAGATTTGTCAAAAAAAAAAGAAGAAAAGAAATGAAAAGAAAAAAAAACACCTGCAAACAGGATGACAAACAGAAAATATATTGCAAATGATTTCAGTGTTTGCTTCTCATTGAAGAGTTCTGTTAAAGTGTGTGTCCTGTTGTGGTGTTGTTTCTATTGTACTGTTAGCAGGACATATGAAGTGTTCTGGACAGTCTTACTGATGGTCTGATTCTTTTATGGTCTTACATTTTGGTGTTTTGGTCCTCATAAGAGCTGAAGAGTTGTTGAGTGAATGAAATCTCTCTACGGTTAAATGCAATAAAAATGGGGTGAAGGATATGACATAGCTTTAAGATGCATTAAGATCTAAGGGATTAACAAAGGGTGTGTCTTTTTTTTTCAGTTCTTACCTTTTAAGTGCAAATTATTGCATTCATCAAGGAGCATTAACCAGGAGTTCATTCTTGCTGGACTGTTTCATGTCAACAGACCTGAGATAAGATATTTGGGCCCATTTGATCTAGCGCCTCCCTAACAGATAACACCTTTTATCTTCCGATGCAATCTTTCACTTTAACTACTTGAAAAAAGGCCAAGTTTCACTATGATTTCCACTGAAAAAATGACAGGCAGTGTGCAAAGGGCAAGGCTACTCCTCTGCAGTGGGAAAAATCCTTTCCTTTTAAGTAGAGTCTCATTGTACTCTGTCTCTCTTTCTCTCTCTCTCTCTCTCTCTCTCTCTCTCTCTCTCCGTCTCTTTCTCTCTCTCTCTCTTTGTTTGAAGCTTCACTCTGGTCTTGTTATATCAGCTTGCACCCCCCAACTACTTCACCCTACATGACCGACTCTGAGGGCCATGGGAGCCTCAAGCTGAGTTATACAACTTGTTACTGGCAAAAAGAGGAATTTCAAGGTTCTTTTCTAGATGCGCTGACTGTGCACTGCTGATAAGATCACCAACATGCCTCATCTCAAATACCAGACTGTTTCAAGTCAACACAGACATGACCATTCTCTCAAACATAGCCAAATCTGTCTCCTTTACATTTTATTGTTGCCACATCCAATCCAATATTACTACATTCTACTGATTTACATTAACGTTATACTAATGTTATACGCTACACAATGTTATACTCTATCTAGCATTTTATCAGTGTAACGAAACATCTGTTGCCATTGCTACTATACTATGCTCTCTACCCTACAGTAAGAGTGAATCAATGACCATTCCTAAAATAAATATTCACATGGGTTGTATTGTGTAGCGTCCAGTTTTCATGTTAAGGTGTTGTAACTTTGCGAAGAAGCATCCTAAACACGTTCTCTATGGGGTGATTTCAGAACTTCAGAACTGAAAACTTGGCATTCTCTCCAGTCTGGATCATTACTAATATCAAACTGCGTTTGCAGCATTCCTCCCAAGTGCCCTGTAAGAACACAGTTATTTCCCCCACCCCTGTGTGTGTGTGGGAGCGGTTCTTGTTCTCAGTAGCACTGACGCGCCTTTTTTGGTCATATCTTAGAAGAAACAACATCGGCCAAATAATCCAAAGAGAGGAAAAACATGTAGAGTACTGAGGGTCATTATTAAAATTTCACCTCCCTGCCCCTCTAGTGTATCATTTGGCCAGCACTTCAGACTAACCGGAATTTCCCATTCAGGCCAGTCATAAAGCAGCTATGATGACAGCACCCTGTTATGTTATAAAAAAAACAGTCTGTTGGTTTAAGTTTCAGTTCATTTTCATTATTTTTTTCAAAAAAGGCATTAAGGTCTTCCCATGGTTGTTTTAAACTAAATTAAACATCAGGGAGGTCCCCACCTCCTGATGACTTTTGATTTTATTTTAGTAATTCTTGTTGGGTTTTGAGATTTACCCCATGCTGTCTGGACCAATGAAGAGGAGAATGTGTGTGTATGTTGTCAGAGTTGCTCTTCTGAGGTAAAATGTACTCCAACAGACGTGGAAATAAACTTTTCTCAGTGTGTCGATTTGGCACAGGGAATGTGCCTGACGATAAATCATTATTACAAAATTCTTAGTAATGTCACAGCATCTGTGTTATGCGCCAAAGGAGACAGTAGAGGGGAGGATGTTCTTCATAAATTACTTCAGATAAATGACCATCATTTAAAAAAAATCCAAACTGAGAAGGGAAACACATGGTTATAAAATAGGAATTTTGTCCAGTGCTGAGAAAGCTAAGGTTGCAGGGCATGCTGACAGGGGAATTAACATATTGTCAGTGAGGCAAAGTCAGCCTACATGTTCATTTAAACTGAATATGATGTTTGCCAGGTCTTTTGAACCAACTGAAATTAGACTGTTTGAGTTCAGACCTCTCTTAAAATCACAGGACCCTCTGTGTCTGCCAACATACTCACACATTGCTGTCCCTGTGAAGGTCTGGCTAAGATCCGTTTTAGCAGGTCCTTGTTACTATGTCTCAGATGTAAGAGCTAAGCCGCAAAGCTGTGCGATCTCAACTTCCACAGATATTCTACTATTAGTATGTGTTTGAGTATTTGTTTGTTTGTTTGTGTGTGTGTGTGTGTGTGTGTGTGTGTGTGTGTGTGTGTGTGTGTGTGTGTGTGTGTGTGTGTGTGGTGTGTGTGTGGGTGGGGGGTGGTTGGGTGTGCATCTAGGATAACAGTCATTCAGACCCCTGTCACCACTGTTGTTACGCTAAAAGATCTGGAAGCAAACGGAATGAGGAAGGGTAATGGTCTGTCCACACACATGGTCACACATTGAGGCGAATAAGGGGCAAGAGTAACTGCTTGGCTTTCTGTCAATGTTCATTCTAGTTCTGTTATTTACTGTGAACTGGACTAACTTTCCATTCAAACCAAGTCTCTCATTACAGAATCAGTGATCTTTCTGGTTGAAAAAATCTTTCTGTTGATTTTGTTAGTTATCTTTTAATTAAGTTGTCCCAAAAGTACCTTTAGTCCTCATAAATGTTTAAACTGGAGTGTGATAAATGATTCTGATAGGTGGAAATGACTCTGAAGGAATTCTGTTGAATTACAGTAAGTCATACACATCACATTACATGACATAGTAATTTTATTGCCCTGTATAATTTATGAGCCCTTTAGTCACCATGAGGATGATGGAATTGGGCAGCATGTTTTAACAGACAGTGTCTTATGGACAACTCAAGTAAAATAATGATATATCTAAGTGTACCTTAGGTGGATTACTTTGGGAAGGCTTCAACTGAAACAAATGTATTAAGGTTGTGTTATAGTACAGTCTTTGATGTGTATAAGTTATACTTAGTAGGCATACAAGTATATGTCAAGAAAAGCGTAGTCAAAATTAAATATTAAACCTGTCAAAATACATTACAAAATATAGGTTTGGAAATGAATTAGTCCACTCTAATATATACATCTAGAGGTTTGTCCAGAAATTAAATTTCCAATATATTTTGATGGATTATGAACATGGTGACAGTCCCATAATCACTAACAGCCCCTCAGAGTTTAGGCATAACCTTTAACCTTGGTATGACTCATACATCAAATGACATGAAAGATAAGATCACCACTATTAATCTTTTGACCTCTTCTCTTCATCGGTCTCTTTCTCCACACATGCCTTTACTCAGAGAAGCATGGCAGTTCTTCTCTCCTGGAACTCCAGGTGACCAAAGGACCAAGGCCTTGGTGTAACTGAGCATGAACTGCATTCTAAAATCATTAGGCTGAGATGAGAGACTGCATTTCATATTTTTCTCCACTTTCCTTGTCACTGATAATCATTATAACAACAGATGAGCAGTAATAATTTAAAGAATTTAAAATTCAATAATAACTTAAAAGATATAAATAATCAAACACATTTGTGCATCCATACAAAGAGTTAAATGCAGCAGAGCTCTGCTCTTTTCACAATGTGTTACTGTTTTTTTGCTCGGCTCAACTGAACGTCATGGTTTTCCTCAGCTGTAAATCATGGCTGCATACTTCTCATCCAGGCAAAACTGTGGTGAGAAACTGAGAGAATAAAGCAAAATGAAGAGTATGAAAATTGTCCTAACTATATAACATAATTTGTAGCTACTACTCAATATTCTTTGTAATTTGGCCTCTCTCCACCCTTAGAAATACAGCCCAAAGACTCATGAAGAGAGCTTAGAGAATCTGGAGTTTATTGCCCCTGCTCCAACATATGGAGATGGTGCTCACCCGGTGCTGTCTACACAAGAGTTTTGTTTCCATGGTGAAGCCACAAGTGGTTTTCCATGGACTTTTTAAGGCGTTTATGTTACTGGTTACCATGGCAACAGGCGTTAGAATTCCACTAGGCTTACCAAAATTAGTATGAAGGCTTCCAAAAAAGTTTGATTGAGGACTGCTCACCATACTACATCCCAGTGACTAACACAGAGAGGAAAAATCTAACGGTCACCCTGTGGTTTTCTAAGTTGCCGGGGTTTTTTTTTTCTTTTTTGGGGACATCTGTTCTTTTCTCCTCCTGTGTGGCTTCTGCTTTGACAGAAGATTCTGGAGATCAATTCACGTCAAGGAAGTGACTCACAATATTATGGAGCAAGTTCAACGCCCTACTGTAAATTTGTGTGTGAAAGGAGAGGCCAACAGTGCCTTCTATCAGAGGACTCGGAGACTATTGAAAATAGAGCAAGGGGAATCCTCTATATCTTAATGAATAGCAGTCTTAAACTAATATATTTTTTGAAAAGCAATGTGGCTGTGTCTTTTCAGAGCAATAATAATAATAATAATAATAATAATAATAACAATAATAATAGTAATAATAATTATAAACAACTTTATTTGTATCACACCTTTCATACAAGAAATGCAGCACAACGTGCTTTACAATACAAAAGTTACATGCACCGAGTGCTTCACAGGATAATGGACTTAGAATGAACATAAAAACAGGGAAAATAAGATAGAACATAAGGTGGCAAATAAAACCCAATAAAATAAAACAAAAATAAACTTAAAAAATACATTTCCCACCATGTCCGAGGTGTGTAAACTTCAACATG
This sequence comes from Chanos chanos, assembly GCF_902362185.1. NCBI lineage: Eukaryota > Metazoa > Chordata > Actinopteri > Gonorynchiformes > Chanidae > Chanos > Chanos chanos. The sequence goes on from NC_044497.1 coordinate 33,837,746, forward strand.
ATCATTTGTGACAGTTGTGTCTTTTTGATTTTTTACTGAACAACTTGAATCAAATACAATGTGGTAACACTCAGTTTTGCCAGGTTAAGGCTGCACACTTTCTGGAGCTTTCTTGAAGGCTTAGGAAGGAATGTCTAACTTCAATACAAAGAAAGGAAGTTTGAGCGGACGCTTTGTCCTGCACTGTTAGAAGGAAGAGTAGCATGACTCAGCACTCAGCCGTTTATGTAAGCTGCACCTGTGAGAACTGCAGGGGTAATCTCCTGTCCAGTGTGCAAGGCCCAGTGGAATGGGAGCAATGCTTTTTATAAGGACTGCACCTCTGGTCATTGCAATATTCCTTTAGTGTACAACACACTTCAAAAGTTTTCTAGATCAGCAAACAACTTTTGTTTCTGTAACAAATGTCTAATTTCTATTTTTCTGTAATAAATGTTTTGTCTCTTCTTCTTCTAATAGATGCTATTTAAAAAACATTTATTCAAAAAAAAAATTTGCTCTGAAACCATCACTTCTATGAAAGGAACAATCCTTACCTAAAACATGCATACATGCTTGTTTGTGTGTGTGTGTGTGTGTGTTTACAGCTGAAACATTTGCCACTGTGTCTGAGCTGACAGTCTAGTTTTCAGGTGATTTCACTATCAGTCTTTATAAGTGAGTTATGTTTATCTTTCGAGTTATGCTGTGTTAGCATATTTATTAAAAGAGTATTTGTCCCAAACAAAAAGACAACAGATAAACTATTATCAAACTCTCAAACTTGCAGATGTTGTTTAGGTACTGTGACAGTAATACATTTTGCTGAGTCATATTGACTGCATGTGGCAAAGGGAGAGGATGACATGCGTAGCATTGTGGGAAATGTGGGGACTTCAGAGAAAAAAAAATTTCTAAGACACTTGAAAAACATGAAATGGGAATCTGAAAATATTTTGACTGTTTGTGTAACTTGTCAGAAAGCCAACATTTCACACACCAATCAGAGGCAAAAGTGAACGTGTTGCTGTTATTGGCATGGTTGTCACGCACGTTGTTTCATATTTCAACACAAACTCTGAAGAGCCCAATTGCCAACAGGAACCTGTTTAACGACAACAAGGAAGAGGGGAATAGAAAACACAATCTGCTCAAATGTCCTTACAACTAAAAACATCAACAAGAAACTTGCATCTCTTCAGCAAAAAAAAAACTTTAATTAGTGCAATAGTTTTGAGATCTTTTCAGGTTTTCAACTGTTTTAAAAGCCCTTTTGTTAAATTTCATTATCTTACACTGTCATATGGTATCTGAGGACATCATTTGCAATTCAGGCTCCAGTTTGGTTGTGGTCTGAAGTTCCACAGTCTTATTAGCAACTATACTGCCAAATAGGCTTCTCCGGTCGGAAATAACTGGAGGGGGAAGGGAAGATGGAAACTCTGCTTCACAACTGACCACAAGCTTTCTGCTCACAGAAAACCAACTGAAATGTTCTAAACTTAGGTATCATGCTAGGCCGTGCGTTGGCTCTCTTGTGTTAGTTATTACAGAGGGCATGCTTCCAGGGATTTGCATAAAACCGGTATAGACCAGCTTTTCAAATGAGCTGTACATAATCAAGACGTTACACAGAAATACAACACAGTTGTGAAAGATGCATAACGCATTGCTTTGATCGCTGACTTTACATTATTGTTGAATTAAGTCCTCATGAGGTGGTATGATGCGGGGGGCCTCAGCCCCAGATATCTTGCCCATCATCAAATATTAAAAACATCTCAGTGTCTGGCCTGTGATGCAAGGAAACATCTGAGAAATTATTTTAATGTCACTTACATTCAAAATGAAGTTATGTTTTTTTCACTCACACAGCTACTTATGTTGCAAATTCATTCAGGGGCTCACCAAAATCAGTTTTTGTAGTGATGTTTATTTCCATATAGATAGCATACAGCATGCTTATTCACATTTCCAATATGGTCTCAAAATCTTCTCACATGGCTCTTGAACAGTGGATTTGAAAGACATTCAAAATGATTGCAAACTTATCCTTTGAATGAAAACAATAATGATAATTGAATACCAATATTCAAAATGCTGTTCAACACTAATACATGTTAATACACCTGTACAGTTGTGTTTTATCTGCACTGGAACTGTTTGTAAGACATATGAAATTAGAACCCAAGTGGAACCAAATGTTATTCCTGGCAAAACTTTAACTTGTTTAATCTTCCTTTGTTTATTCTTCAAGTAATATCTGTCCTGTATATGTTTGTTGTAGCCCTAAACCAGCATACTGGATGCTCATATGATCCACTGTGTGGTAATAAGCTCAACTGAATAACTGAATCAGGTGTGTTAGCATAGGGTTAATGAAGAAAATCTGTTGTGATAGTTTCAGTCACTGGTACCTCTCTCTCTACCCCCCCCCCCCCCTCTCTGTGCCCCCCCCTCTTTTTCTGTCTGTCTCTCTCACACACACATAAACACATATGCATGCACAACAGCCATTCCAGTAATGATAATTCACCAACCTTTGTCCTTGATTGGAGAATGAAGCTATGTTTGGCTTGGCTTCTGTCTTGCCTGAGTCAAGTATTGTCTGACTGGAGTGTCAACTTCCACTTGAATGCCTGATTTGGCAATTTAGTTACACAACTGTAGTTCTTATTCACTTTTGCTGGAGTATTGTTGAGATGAAAACATATAATCATCGATATCATCAATAATCATCATCAGCCATCAATCATATATTGTCTAAAATCCTCACCCTGTGCTCACTCTCACCATGCGCTCTTTTTTCAAAAACTCTATGTCCTCTGTCAGGCTGGGTTTCACTGCATGTCAGGCTGGGTTTCACTGCATGTCCTCTGTCAGGCTGGGTTTCACTGCATGTCCTCTGTCAGGCTGGGTTTCACTGCTTTGAGGTCATCCATCAGCTTTTTTTCACTGCCTTCCAAGACCTCAGACACAGACACACACACACACACACACACACACACACGCACACTCACACATATGCATGCACAAATGTTGTGGGAAAAACATTGTTTTGCATCATGATTGTAACTTTTAGAAGGAAAATGTGACTCATGGCTGTTGTCATGATGAAGTGTTAATATTATAGGGACATGTGCTTGCTTAATTACTATATGCTGTGTCTGTGTGTTAGAACAGTGAGCATTTATTATGTACAAAACAAGGCTTCTGTGTGTCTGTAACACCTGGGAGTTAACACCGAGTGTCCTGCACTCCATGGGAAAAATGTAAACCCCCACACATGTCCTTGGAAGTTTGCCTCACTGCATGAAAAGCTCTGCACTCCTTAACTTCAGTGAGAACTGCGCTTCATCTCTGAGGTGTGCTTCTCCCATGATCATGTAATAAAGAAGAAATGATTCATCACATCTGTTGTTGTCTCTGAAAATAAGCAACTCTCATTACAGGGGACTCCAAATTTCCCTTACAATATGCACACACACACACACACACACACACACACACACACGCACATACACACACACATGCGCGCTATTAGCTGCATCCCTTGTTATCAGCCACCTGACCTTGAAAAGAGTGGTGAACATTCAGAATCAGTGTTGTTAAGAGGAAGAATACGTCACTTGGACATTTATTGTCCCCCCTGCATCTCCTCCTCCCACCTACACCTCCTACCAGTGTAGAATCACTGTGGAATGCTTACTGATCACCATCACTCTCTGTCAATCATTCAGTCATTAAATCAAAGCCTTCATCAGGTTCATGTTAATCTCCCATGTACTCTGTCATGTATAAATACCCCTGTCTGTCCACAGTATAGTTGCAAAGTCTACTAACACTTTGTTGTGAGCAACGGAGCTTGATTCCTGTTTACTCTAGTCTTGTCAAGTTTATTCCTGTCTTACAGTCATAACATATCCTGACTGTTGTTTTGTGCCTTGATTAAAACAACATACTCACTCATGCATCCTGCCTCTCCTGAAATTCATGACAATTATTCATAATAATAAGATGTTTGTCTGAGGTCATGTTCACTTCACCCTTTTGCATCAGTATGGATTGGATATGGCAATAGTCTTTGACAGCAGGGCCTTTCTCCTTCAGAAGCTTATGAATCTACAGCTCCAGCTTGTTGTTGACCTGTTCAAGGTTCCTCACTGGCTCAACCAATCTTTAAGCTTCTCCATATGCACCCTCTCACTGCCAAATCTGGGAAATTAGTTGACCGATCAGGATAGTGGAGGCACAGAGACTTCAGTTCCAAGTCTACCAATGCTGTGAAGGCCCTGATCTCTATACTCATCATTTAGTGAGTGGGAGGCCTGTCTAGTATGTCTGTATGACCTGTAAAGATTGAACAGTTTTCATTGCTCGGAAGTGATACAACACAAATTGTTATCAGTCTGAATTTCCCCCATGGAATATATTATTGTACTGATTTGTTATTTTATGGATAAACCTTGTTGAGGGGAAACTGAAATTACATGTCATTGCTGGTTTATTGGGGGCTTTCAGCAACAGCTGAAAGAAAATCGGGCATGCAGCCTTTGTTAATTATTCCCCAAGACTATGGAACACACTACCAATAGGTATCAGGGAAGCCAGCTCACTAAATATTTTTAAAAGAAAGCTAAAACCTTATCTCTTCACTTTAGCCTTTAATGAGCTATGACTTTCCTCATACAGGGCCAAAATTCTTTTTTGCACTTCGCTTGCACTTATGCACTGCTGCATTTCTTTTAAAATGTTGTATTTTACTTGATTTTATGCCCTCTATGTATTCTATGTTTTCACTTTATTTTTATTTTATTTTATTGGGTTTTATTTTCCATCTTATGTTCTATCTTATTTTCCCTGTTTTTATGTTCATTCTATGTCTATTTTCGTGTGGGAGCACTCAGTGCACTTTGAGCCGCATTTCTTGTGTGAAAGGTGCTATACAAATAAAGTTTATTATTATTATTAATATTATTATTATTATTAGGGATGTCCCGATCAATCTTTTTTGCCCCCGATCCCAATCCGAGTCATTCAATATTGAGTATTTGTCGAAACCAAGTCCCGATCTGATACTTCTTTTTTCCTAGGTAATACAGTTGCACAGTGCACATTTCAAGCACATTAAAGTGATTACAACCAATTCAGTGTATATGCTTGACAACTGAATACCAAATGCAAATTGCCTGCGGCCAAGCCTTACTTTTTTTTTTATTACCTTTTTTATTTTACAAAATAACAAAGTAAACCTTCTTGTAAAGCTCCGGTAGAGCAGTGTCCAGAGGATAAGGCGTACTGTGGGAGTTATACCAGAATATTTATGTAAGTGTTCGATTTTATTTAATCTTACAGTCAAGTGGTTAAGTTGTCTAACTGTCAGTTACAGTGATACTTTTCCTGAGAGCCTCTTTTTTGTATGCTATCGTTATCAATCCTTAGTGTTAGTTAAGCAACTGTATTGCTCTCTGTGGTCGTTAGTTTAAGGTGCTGTTATACTCGACACATTGGTCACACAGCGCACAAGCTGTGATGTCAACACAGCACCATAACCGCATAGGCTAACTTAGGCTAACTCGCATGCATCACATACATCCAAGGCGTTAGGTGTTTCAATTTTGAAATGATACCTTGATTGTTAGTAGTAGCCTTGAGGATTAATGCTGACCTAAAAAACGTTCAAATTTAAAAGTTAAAAGAAAATATCTTTGCCTGGAACTTTCGCCTCAATTTGCTGAATTTTGAACGCACCTTCTGTATTTGCTACCACATGGGCTGGTCATCCAAAGCAATTAATTCAATTACCTTCTCGGAAATCTTTTTGGCCTTGTCGCTGTCTTAAGGAAATTTCTCTCTCTTTTTAAAAGTATATCCTCCAATGTGTGTTGCTTTGGAGCAGCCTTTGCCTGTGTTACCTGAGTGAACTCACTGTACTCCGCTGAGTGTTTATTTTTTAGGTGCCATATCAAAGTGGTGGTAGCCTTGCAAAATGCTCCCATTGCAAACATTACAAGTGGCTTTTGGACTGCTTTCGTTTCCCAATTTAAAACATATCCACACTGCAGACATTTTAGCCACGTCCTGTGACAAATTATGCTCTCCATTTAGACACCTGTGTGACAGCTGATGTAAAACAAAGGATCGGGCTTAGGGTCATGCTCAGTAAAGCCGATACCGATCAGTTAAAAAATGCCTTGATAGGCCCGATACCGATCTTTGAGATCGGATCTGGACATCCCTAATTATTATTATTATTATTATGTCAAATAAATGTAAGTGATCAGGTTCTTAACCAAAGTGAAACTGAAATATTTCTGACTGAAAAAAAATAAAATGTGTGTTTACTAGATCACTGTGTTTGTACGGGAAAAAAAGTGCTGATGTGTTAAAACGGGGACTTCTCATTGTTTCTGTCCAGAGATGGGAATTTCAAATTGCTCCAGACAGTAAAGTCAATAAAATCTTTATTGCATTTTAAAGCAAATTTAAAGTTTTTTAAAGCAAAGCAAAAAAAAAAGAAAGAACAACATAGGAAAAGCAACCTTTTTAAGGTGATGGTACAGATCAAACAGCTGCCCTTGAAATAATGCACAACAATAGCTAGTAGTATTTCTTTTAGACCAGAGAATTTCTTTTGTCTTGATTTAGATTTACTTATATGTGAGTTCATTTCTCTTTTGTTTCCCTTTCTGTTTCTCTCAGATTGATTTCAGTACAATTTTACAGGAGGTCAGTGGCCTTTTGTGTTGCTCTATGTTATGCTCATCAGAAAAGGTGAGAGAGAGTTTTTATTGTCTTTGCACAAGGACACAAATTCTCCACTAATTAGTTTCGCTATGATTCTTTCTGCATTAGCTATTGCCATTTTATTGTACTCCAAAGAATCATGAAGCTGGAGTCAGCTCAGTCTCATCTGTCTCAGTCTCATCTGTCTCAGTCTCATCAGTCTCATTGGTTTCATCTGTCATAAGAGAAAATACTGATTAATTCACTGCTTTACAAAACCTCAACTATGAATACCTGTAATGAAAATAGCAATCCTGAGTGTGAGATTGTGAGTATGGCTATTCAGTGAGATTAATCATTCATTCTGCCTTGTCCTTAATTTTTTTATTGCAGCTCACTAGAACAACTGATTGATTATAACATGTCCAAAACTCTGTGTGTGTGTGTGTGTGTGTGTGTGTGTGTGTGTGTGTGTGACCTGAGTTTGAGATTGTGAGTATTGATTCCACGAATGGCCATTCAGCGAGATTAACTATTCATTCTACCTTGTCCTCACTATGTGTGTGTGTGTGCGTGCGTGTGTGTGACTATCTGTCTTTATTGAGGATAAACATGAAGGTAACAATTGTGTAGTTAGTATTCCCAGAAAAGGTACACAAGAGCATGAGTGCATTTGTTCAAATTTCCCCAATTTTCAAATAGACTTGAAATTGAATCTTTACTGATTGAGCTTTTAACAGTTTTCAGTAGAACTCACTTACACAGAATTTTGTTTTCTTCTCCTTTTCCAGTTATTTCCAGAGTCCTATGTTGATTTCTGACAAGTGAACAACGAGACAATCTTGTAAAACCTCACTATTCACAGCAGGGTTGTACTGTGTCTATTCACTTACATCAGATGAGGAGCACCCTCAAAAATTGCCTATAGCATCACCCAAATACTGATGAATAAGGAAGGTGTTAAGACTGGTAGATTATCCAGTTTACGTTGACTTTATTAGCTGCTTGGTTGACAGTCGTCAGAAATCAGCCATACTGATCAGTTTTATTCATCAGACTACTCTTACACTCTGTTATATTTTCAATGATTTTAAGTGCAGCCTGCACGGATGTGTGACCACTTAGTTATACAGTACAAAATTAGGTGTGCACATCTGTTGTAACTTTTTGAGGAATGGAAATAAAGGCAGGAAGTGAAAATATAGACAGGCCTAGACTGGAAATGAACTCACTTGACATGACCCATGTCCAAATGGCCCCTGTAAGTAGCAATCTCAGCTTCTAGCTTCATATTACTGTTCAGCAAAGTCTCACACTCCTGCTTTTGCTGTTGGATGCTGCTGCGAAGCTCCATCAATGTCGCCTCACGCTCGTGGATGATGGTATTGTACTTTTCTATCTCCATGTTGTAGCGCAGTTTAGTATCATTAAGAGTTCCTTCCAGAGATGCTTTCTAGACAAGAGCGAGAGGCATACATACTCATGGATGGCATCATTTAAAGAGGGTAGCCATTTTAGGGCACCACACCATTGGAAAATGGACTCTAAATTTGTTGCATAAGACCAGAATGCTTACCAGACTAATCAGAGCCTGAAGGTCAATCTCCAGTGAATTCATTGTTCTTTGGCTCTCAGTCATTTGTCTGTTTGCTTCTTTCAGAGCCAGAGTGTTTTCCTTCACCTGTATGTCTACCTCTGTGATCTAAACACAGAAACAAAAGTACATATGCTCAACCTCATGCAATGATTCGGATGCACTTTCGCAATCATATACATGGCATAAAACAGGGAGAATGAGGTTTTACTTTGGATTCGTGCCAGGCCTTGAGTTCCTCTTGGTTCTTCAGGGCCATCCTCTCATACTTGGCTCTCATCTCCTCCATAATCTTGATCAAGTCCTGTCCCTTTCTAGCATCAACATCTACTTTGACCCCAGATTGAACAATCTGGGCTTGGAGTTCTGAAACATCCTGTTTTCAGTGACACAGATATTAAACACACTATTAATGTAATTGGTTTAATTACTCCTTAAAGATGGTATTATCAACTGCTTTACTTCTGATTCTCTTCTGTAATCAAAACAAATTCTTCATCAACATATTTTCATATTTTCAGTCTGTAGGAGAAAAAGAATTGCTCATCCATCCACTCACTCATCCACCCATTCATTCATTCATCCATCCATCCATCCATCCATCCATCCATCCGACCGTCCATCCGTCCATCCAACCATCCATCCATCCATCCGTCCATCCGTCCATCCATCCATCCAACCATCCATCCATCCATCTATGGGTCTATTCATCAGTATGCCCGTATCAGTATCTGGCCTGAATATGATTACCTGATTGTGGTTCTTCTTCAGTGTGATGAGCGCTGCATTGAGAGATTCGATGTCACTCTCTAAATGTAGTCGCTCAACGTTGGTGTCATCCAGGACTTTTCTCAAAGCATGTATGTCAGCTTCCACCTGCTGGTGAACCTGTTGCTCGTACCTTAATCTGTACACATAACGGCAGACATCATAATGATTCACACACACACACACACACACACACACAAACACACGCGCACACACACGCGCACACACAATCAAAGGGTGATATAATCTTACTTCATTTCAAAGTCTTGTGCAGACAGGTTGCAATTGTCAATTTGCAGGTATAAAGCAGCATTGCTTTTTGTCATGGCCAGTATCTGAAAGACAGATTGAAAATCATTGATATTGAGACATAGTACAGAAAGTCTATGAATTAGAGAAAGAAACCTTCATCAGGAGCTAAGAAAATTAATTGAACTAGACGGTAAAGTTCTAACATCTTTAAAGACCAGATTTTGAGAATAGTAAAAGCTAACATTGTCTGTAATACAAACTAAGAAATGACAAATAATTGAATTGAAGAGGAAATCACTTTTCCCCCTGAGCACTTAGAGATTTAAAAAAATGCTGGCGTTGAAGTACCTAGTCTATTGTTACTTCTTTTTTACCTTCTCTGAATAAGAGGTAATTGTGTACTTATACCATGATGTATTTTTAATTCAAGAGTGTCTTTGTAGAGCATGTAGCTGCTTTTTAAGTATCAAATAGTCATTTCAGATGTACAACTTCCACCTCTGCTCATAGTCTATATCAGGGGCTTCAGAATCCAGTCCTGGAGGGCCATGGTCCTGCTGTTTTTCTTGTTGACTAACTAAATACAGTCTCTGATTGTCTGAAGAGCATCCACACCTGTTTTAAAAGTGAAGGTCAACAGGTAACTAAGAGGTGAAAACAAAACATGGCAGGACCCTGGCCCTCTAGGACCAGATTTTGACACCCCTGGTCTATATAATGGAGTGGTCGTGTTGATAGGTGCTTTTGGTTCAGTGAAATAAACAGCATGCACTGATCCACACTATGACAGTACATCAGATACACAACGGTGTAAGACACAACAGGTGTAAACATTTCAGATTACAATATATACACTGTACAGGGAGGTGCAACAACCTAAAATTAAACTAGTTAGAGTTAAGTTCACTGTCTCAGTCCTTAAATTAAGGGATTAAGACAGCAGACTTCACATTGCAAGTTCAGTTTGATTTAATTTGAGTTTATTTATGTAGCATTTTTTACATGGACAATGTGACAATGTCGTGGCAGCTGCACAGGAAACTGTGTCTGCGATCCCTAGTGAGCAAGTTCACAGAAACACTCCCCTTGGCTGAAATAAGAGGAAACCCTGAGAGGAACCAAAACTCAAATGGGGCAGGTCTGTCTCCTTCGTCTTGCCTTTGGATAGGTAAACTATAATAAGGTTACGAAATGGATTGATAACAGATTAAAAAAGAAATCTATTAAAAGAGAAATCTATTAAAAAAGGACATAAAATCATTGGGGAATGAGATACATTAGAGGTTGTGGCTGAGTCAGTGTTGACTAGTAATTATATGCTGCAAGAATACAAAAGAATGTAGAAGAAATGATCAAAAACATGCCTGGGAAGTATGAGATTCAACCCTAGGAAACTGTGGAATATTGGGGGTTAGTGTTTATCAGGGATGTTCCAGTAGAAAGTATACAGAGCCTGAGGTAAATGTGCCTTAGAAATTTCCCCATGTTTGGAGGAACACCTTGAGTAATACACTAAACAAATGATCATCTTAGTGAACAGCCACAACCCACCTCGTCACGCAGTTCAGCCAGAGTTGCATCGTAGTGGCTGTAGTCTATGCCAGTGGGGCCTCTCTTTTCCAGAGCTTCACGAATTTGTTCCTCCAACTTTTCATTGGCCTCCTGAAGGTTTCTCACTTTCTGTATGTATGAGGCCAATCGATCATTCTGTTGCTGCATGAGCACCCTCTCATTGCCGAAAGTGAACCCCTGGGTGATGGACTGATGGAGATCTTCGGCCCCCAGAGAACCATAATTACTGAACGCACCCGTCTTAAACCCAAAACTTCTTGCAGCCCCACGAGATCCTGTTATGGAATAACTTTGACGTAATGCCCGTCCCCCAAATGGTCCTAATGAACGGCTTGAGAAATCCATAGCTAATCGGGAGGGCAAGGTTTCCACTGAAAGCCACGAGTGGGGTTGATAAGGAGAGGAGAGGTCTGTCTCTGTACACTAGGCTGTATTACCTGTGCCGCTGCTAGCTCATCTCACTTATAGGCTTGGTTTAGACTCTGACCTCTGCATAGTGATTTTTTTAAAACACTGATATTTATTTTTATGAGGATCATAAAGATTCTGGTGCATGTACTCTCCCCTGCACATACTAGAATGACAATGGGAACAACTGGTGATAAAATGTATCACCATTGACATCATCTTAATGTAATGTTAAACTGCGTAAATCGAAAGAGAAAGAGTGCACATTACACTTAATCTGGCTACATTATATTATGCAGCCATGCTGTTTATTATGCAGCCATGCTGTTTATGCCAGAGCTAATGCTGGATTGAACTTCCTTATTCACAAAATGAGGACAATAAAAAGTGAACAGGCAGTCTGCGGCAGCTTCAGACATGGTTGTGTAGTTAATGCTCTATTTGCCCTCTACCACCTCTTAAAAACTATCACTGATACACTTCACTGTCATGTCTGATCTGTTTTGATTATTTCATTTATCATTTTTTCATTCTTATGTTTTTGTTTGAACTTATTTCCCCACTTCAAGCAAAAAAAAATTAAAAGGATTTATTTTTCTCTTCAAGGTATTCTGAAATTTGATATACCAGAAATGCTCACATAGACTGGAGAATCTGCGATAGATTATTTGAACATAGTTTGCTAAGGAATAGAATTAGATTTGTGATACATCACAGATACAACTCAATGAGACATATGCTGATGAAAATGTTTTTATTGCAGGCCCAAAGACAGGTGGACAACACAACACTCAGACATTATTGAATGTAACATCTTTAGGGTGATGACTGTGAATGGATTTTTTTTTTCAATGATAAATGACATGTTTCTCATTATTTTGAGGAATAAAAGTAGTCTTGACAATTTCAGAAATTTAACTCATATGTTCCTGATCTTAATTTGCATATTCCAGATATATCTCATTGCATAAGTGCTTTGAGAAACTTAAAGACAGGCACTTTGGTAGAGCATATGGTGACTTAATAAATAATGTTTGTTACCACTTTTCATATCTGTTGTTGGGGATTAGTGTTAACCCATGAGGTGTTTGTGTTGTGTTGCTGAGAAGGGTGAATGCATTGAGACTGCTGGTGCTCAGTAGTCCTTCTCTTTGGTCTCTGTGCTTGAGGACACCACCTTCCCATCAACAAGCGTTTGTGTGACCGTCATGACTTTGGTCTTCACTGTCTTCTGTTGCTCCTCCAGAGCGTCCTGGAGCCTGAAAGAGACAATTATTCTCCATTAAAATGGCTGATATTTAGTGAGCAATACAAAATACTGTATACATCAAGACAATGTGAGTATGACCAAGTAGACTTAAAGCTGCCTCTAATTGTCTACTTTGCTACTCTTACTCCTGCCTTCCTTTAGTATATTTCTGAGACTCACTTGAAGTCGCCACCATCAAGAAGTCTTCTGTAGGTGGCAATCTCAGCCTCCAGCTTCATCTTAATGTTGAGCAGCGCCTCATACTCCTGTGTCTGCTGCTGGATGTTGGCGCGCAGCTGTGTCAACTCTGCCTCCAACTGCATGATGATACCGTTGAGACTCTCGATCTCCATGTTGTAGCGTAGCTCTGTATCCCGCAATGTGCCTTCCAGTGATGCTTTCTGAGGTAAAGAAGAGACACAAATATAGCATTACATGGTTGCATACCACACTGAAAAATGGTCATTGTGTGGGTAAAGTTTGTCACTGAGGAGGCCTATGAGACAAGTTCAGTCCTTGGTCTATAGTGGACAAAGATACATCATCATTTCTAATCAGGTCTTTCACATGGTCAAATAATGCACCCAAATATCAGAAAGGTGAGGAAAAACTGGGATGTTCATCTAGTCTTCTCAAGCTTTTAATGGTCCACAGTTTAACCTGTGGGCATTGTCCCAGATGTGGGATAATCTCACCAGACTCTTCTGTGACTCCAGCTCAATTTCCAAGCTCTGCAGCTGTCTTCGGAGATCGTTGGCCTCTGAGCGGGCACCCTTGAGGGCCTCTGTGTTCTGTTCAAACTGGACCTGGACCTCGGAGATCTATACCAAAGAAAAAAAACTTGTTTTTAGTGATTATTGAAAGAAATATGGTGGGCTGCGATGAAGCAAGAATCAAAGATCGAATTTCATTTCTATGCACCTGTGATTCGTGCCATGCTTTGAGTTCTTCTTGGTTCTTCAGGGCCATCTTCTCATACTTGGCTCTCATCTCCTCCATAATCTGAGCAAGGTCCTGTCCCTTTGGTGCATCCACATCCACCTGAACTCCTGACTGGGCAATCTGATTGCGCAACTCCTGGACTTCCTATGGGATCAGAAAACCAGAAAAAACAAAACATCAAACGCAAGTTGTTGAGCTTTATTATTTTGGCAAGCTGTAGAACTCTCTAAAATTGACTGGGTTTGCCCTTACATTGTCATGATTCTTCTTGAGGAAGATGAGCTCCTCTTTAAGAGCCTCAATCTCACTCTCCAGGTTCATGCGGCCAATGTTGGTGTCATCAATCACTTTTCTCAGACCAGCGATGTCTGCTTCCACAGACTGACGGATGGACAGCTCAGACTCATACCTAAGAGGTTCAAACAATGGAATGATGCAATTTAGAAAACATATAGCTAACATGACTGAGAATGAGATGTTGTATATGTCACTGTATTTTCGCGCATGTTTGATAAACTATTTTTGTGAAGTATTAAAGACGCTTTTCACTCACTTGACTTTGAAGTCATCTGCAGCAAGACGAGCATTGTCAATCTGAAGCACAAGGCGAGCGTTGTCCACGGTAGCATCAAAAACCTAGGACCAGTCAACCATGATAGATATTAATGGCTTTACTACTCAGAAATAGTACATTGTCAAGTTGAAATGATGGTGAATTTGACTCTAAGCATGTGGCTTGTTTAGTGCAGTGCATTTTTTGGACAGCAGAACAAGTCAGTAATTTTGTAACCCCCCCCCCCCCCCCCCCCCCAAAAAAAAAACAGTGGGCCAGTGGGGTAACCATTTTGTAGAGATAAATGGGTACTTTTGTCTTGTGAAAAAGAAATTTAAAGGTCTGAATATGTAACCTTTATGTAGCCCAAATAAAGAGTGCCTGCAGGGTTATCTGACACCCACAGCCTGTTTGCTTGATTTGCTTAGGTAATTGTTGACATAGAGCAGGTGACAAAGTCCATGGGACAATCATTACCCAACAGCCAACTCATCGGAAAAAAAAGCTGCTGATTGGTGTAAATGGGGCAGGGAATTAGCATGAGGTGGAGGCTGGGTTGGGTTTCCTGTTTTCTTAGCCTGAGAGCATGTTTTTTTTTTTTTCCTCCCACATGTCACTTAATAAATATGTCCTGGCGTGGCGATGGCAGGAATGACCTATTATGGCTTGGTGTTGATCAATCAGGGTCATATAGGAAGTGGAGAAAGTTTTTAATACTAACAAAGGTACGTTTTGCATAGTCATGCTAACACTTAACCTTCTAAAGGCTGCCACAGATCCCATGCTCAATTTGGAGGCCCTAGAGATATGATATAATTTCAATTTAAAATGTACCTTTGTTTGAGGGGTTTAATTTAATTATAGATTTCTTATGAAAATAGATTGTATTCTATGGCATTTGTATTTGAAATGTTAAATATCCACTAATGCAAAATGCAGAATTACATAATAATGGTGATGTAGTGACCTTGCAGGTCTCTAAATTTTTTTGAATTAAAGTTTAAGAAGTCCTTGAACCCTTATTTAACCCAAATGGTCAAAGATAACAATGAGACCCACTATTTTTAAGAAATCTTACACAAACATGACTGATTGGTGGCTGGACATAAAACTACAGTTTGACCAAATATTGATGAAGAATAATTGGAACTTTCAGTCTGCAAATTACAGAAAGTTCCTGACATAAACTTCAGTCTAGACTGACTCCACATTTCCATTTTCTTCATTTCCCACACTCCCTGAAATACTCCCAAGTCACACACTTTCCAGCCTGAGGGATTAAATAAACATCTGGATGTGTAACTACACAGGGATAAATACAGGAGGGAAATGCTTATTCATACAAATACCAGCCAAGATAGGAGCCGTCTGGAGTCCCAGAAGGAGAGACAGCAACCACTGGAAACTCCCCCGCCCACTTCCCCCCACCCTTCAGTCTCCTGTAGAGCCTCTGGCTTTGTGCCCGCTTTCTCTGACAATCAGTACAGCTAAGGGTCAACATGAACACGCAATACCTCCCTGAAATGAACAGGCCTCTCCTCCCAAGACCCAGGCCATCTCCACATATTTCACAATAGTTCATAATTTAAGGTCACTAAAGTGCAATTGAAATTAAGCTTCCTCGTTCATTCATAAAACTCATCCTGCTCTGTTTGTTTTATCTCCTCCCCTTCATTTCTTAACTCACCTTCTTACGCAGGTCATCCAGGATGGCCTCATAACGGCTGTAGTCGCGAACATCAGGGCCTCTCTTCTCCAGAGCCTCACGGATCTTCAGCTCCAGCTTGTTGTTGGCCTGCTCCAGGTTCCTGACCTTCTCCAGGTAGGAGGCCAGCCGGTCATTCAGATTCTGCATGGCCCCCTTCTCATTGCCCAGGATGCCATCCGTGCCGCCGCCACTCACCTGGATGGAGCTGGACACAGAGGAGGCGGGAACACCCAGGCCGCTACGCACGCCTGAGTATGACACCGACGAGATGCGGGTGCCTTGGCCACCAGCACCACCATAGGTGGAGGCAGCTCGCTGGACAGGTCCGGCAAAACTCCGTCCGACAGATACACGTGCCAGGGGCACCTGGGAGCCAGAGGAACGAGTAGAGTATGAAGTGAAATTTAGGCTCATGGTGTATGAAGTAAATGAAAGTACAAAGTGTCAGAGAGTTCAACGCTGGACAGCACTCAGTGGAACACAGAGTAGCACAGGCAGAGAGAGAGAGATAGTCAAGCTTTATAAATCTACCGGCCTCCTAAGCCCCACCCTCAAGCCACTCCCCTTGACCAATCATGTCCCTCCAGCTTCCCACTACTCTGTCCTTGCTTCAGTTCAGTGGTTGTGGTGTTCCCTCTGAACATTCATTACTATGACCGTTTCTTTTTTCCTTCCTAAACTCAGAGTTAACTAATCTCCTAGACTGATCGTCTTTTCACATGCTAGGAAATGTCAGTCTCTGTTTTTTTTTTTAAACAAAGGCACTTTGTATCCTGTGTTTGATTTATTTCTTATTCATATCCAGGTGTTTCCATTTATCCTTCAATGACTTTCAGTATTCTCCTGTTTAGAAAGGAGATGAAAGTACAGAGTGAACTTAAACGTCTGTTTGTTCCATAGCCATTGTGTACTCTGCTATAGATAAAGTTTCCAGAAGGAAAGTAGTAGGTCTCCTATTCTGTTCACATCCTCTTGAATGGGGAAAATATTTTATTGTACATTGTTGATAATTATGAAAATGTTAACATTGCCAAGTCACACTTGATCAGGGTCCTCAAAACAACCACATCCCTGTTTCACTTTTTGCTGAATTATCATGATCTAGTACTGCTGGTTTGTTATCTTCTGTCTTGCTGAACCTTTTTTCACACATGGAAGCAATTTCAGTTTTATTTCAGGCCAAAACAGATCCAGAATATTTGCCAGCATTCCCAGAAACTGTAATATTCCAGTAAATGTTATCAACAAAGCACTGAGTTTTATTTGATATTTTGTCTTTCGGTTTGTCCCTATTTCTTTTGACTGTTCACAGAAAAGAAATTAATATCTGTATTTAAACGACCATGGGACTGTCAGGCAGACAAGTGGTATAATACATACATGTACATATACATATACATATACATATACATATACATATACAGACACATTGAAATCCAGCCAGTGTATTGTCTATGTATTGTTCAACGGTGTTTGGAATGTGAGTACCAGTGCACCACGCCTGTTAGAGGATATGTGTCCCTCAGATCAGATCTTAAACAAAGAAACCATTAGTCTGGCTCCTGAGTGCACACGCACAGGCAAAGACCACATGGTAATCTCTATCCAAGTCACTTAAAACACAGACATTCCTCTGTGATGATGACCTGTAATGTTCCCTCTCTAAAAAAGTTTGTATTTTCACCAGGTTCTGTCCTAGTGCTGTAAAATGATACTACCCATTCATTCCCTGGGGATAACAGTTAAGGTAGTGTTTAAATATGTGTGTTTGTGTCCACGGATTTGCATGGATAAACACTAGAAGGGTGAGAAAGCATACATACATCACCTCATTGCTAAGGTATACATAAGTATTTTTGGCATTTTGTCCCATACACTCTTATGTAGCACTATGAACCTCTAACATGAAGACTGGTTAATGTTTTTTTGCTCACTGGCTGAATCCTGTTAGCTCAATCCTCTCTTATCCCTGATGGAATGTGTTTGCTCAGAGACGCAGGAAGGGCACAGAGAGGAATTTAGGAAATGAGAGAACACAGATCAGTGATCTCTGCTCTAGTGTACATTTCTCTTCCAAACTCCTCTTTCTGTCTCTTTCTCTGTCTCTGTCATTCTCTCCCTTTCTCTCCCTTATCCCTGTTTTTCTCTTTTTCTCCACCATCTCTAATATCTACTTGTACAGATATGTATAGCTCAATGGTAGAAAAAAACAATAG
Source organism: Chanos chanos (assembly GCF_902362185.1). NCBI lineage: Eukaryota > Metazoa > Chordata > Actinopteri > Gonorynchiformes > Chanidae > Chanos > Chanos chanos. Next base: position 33,855,713 of record NC_044497.1, read on the forward strand.
TTGATCATAAGTAAAGCTTATGTGGAACTTCAATGCTTCATACTTTGAAATTTGTAAAGGTTTCCACATAATGGTAGTCTGCAAGCAAATGGACTATAAATGTCTGACTACAATCCAGAATTTTCCAGTGGGCGGGACTTGCATGTCACCACGCTGATGTGGGAAAACAATTTTGTTGTTAGTCATGGGAACAAGATCACAGAACATATGCAGGCAGAATGGTTGTGACTGGTCTGTGGTTTATTTAAAAATCCGAAGGTATGTCTTCACACACACAAAAATACATATAACACACACACACGCACACAATCAAATTGCTACCTGTGTGATGACACAGTAGGGTGCCTGTTGTCTGATAAAAGTTCATAAACTTGAGATTACAACTCAGTCCTGCACTGGGTTAAATTCCATCTAAGAAACTTTAGCAGAAAGCCTATGGTGTGTACTGGAGGGTTGAGGACTGGTAAGAGAGGCAAATGTACAGTAACAGATTATACTCACAGACATGGACCGGTAAAGGGTGGGGCCTTAACCACACAAAGTGAGGGGACCAGGTGTGGTCCTTCTGAACATCATGGAAATCAAACAGTGAGACAGAAATGACAATGGGAGTGTAATCAATTTCTCAACAGTTACTCAGAGGCAAGTACTCTAATACCAGATGGTAATCCAGAGACACAAATGACACATGTCTGTGACTGCAAACCAGGTGTCATGAAAGGCAAGTCCATATTTTTTGCGGTCTCATTGAGAATGGAAAAATAGCAGGGGCTACAATTCACAAGGAGGAAGTATATGCCTCAGATATTTAATGTATGGACAGCTAAACCATTGATCAGCATAGAAACTCTCATCTTATGATTGCTTTGTAAATAATGACAACAGGAAGAAGAAAAAGAAGAAGAAGAAGAAGAAGAAGAAGAAGAAGAAAAAAGCAGAAGAAGGTGCCACCTATATCGGTCCTGATGAAAGGGTAAAGTGTATTGTATGGACTCTATTTTTTACTCCTTATCAGGAGGTTTATGGTCCTTGCTGTAAAAAACAGTCATTTCTGTTCAGAACAAAAGCCAACACTGTGCCTCTCTGGAAGTGATCAGTCAGCCTCAGCTTTTCTTCAACATCTTGTTAATAGCATAACCACAATCTTTATTATGTCCAAAGAATAAAATGTCTGGTAAGTTATCCAGGGCACAGGTTGAACCATTAAAGTGGAAGATAGGCAAGATTATAGTGCAGATGTGTGGTAGGTGGCTTAATCTATACTACAACTGAAGATAAGCTACATTCCCAAAAAGACAAATTTCTAACATAAGTGAACATTTTACAGTTATCTTATGTTAGCCACAAATGCTCAGCAAACTTTTATAACTAAAAGAAACGCTTGGTTTGGAGAGGTCCTTTAGAACTCTCATTCGGCTCTCTTATACTGTTTCTTACAACCGGTGATGCAGTGGGTAGTGGTGTTGCCTCACAGCAAGAAGGTCCTGGGTTTGATTCCTGGACAGACGGCCAGGGTCCTCTCTGTGTGGGATTTGCATGTTCTCCCCTTTCCTCCAGGAGTTCTGGTTTCCTCCCACAGTCCAAAGATAAGCAAGTCAGGTGAATTGGAGATGAATTGTGAATGCGTTTGTGTCTGGCATCCAGGGTGTTTCCTCACCTTTCGCCCAATAAGCATTGGGCTCCAGCACCCCACGCAACCCTAATTAGAATAAGTGGCTTAGAAAATGAATGAATGAATGAATGAATGAATGAATGAACTCTCACTTGGTCCTCTTGTATTGCTCTCTAGAACAATTGCTTTAGGTATTTTGACAATAAGATGGATTTATTTATATCAGTAGCATTATGTATGACTCTGAAGATTTAACATCACTGAGATAACCTGCCTAAAAAACTCCACCACAAAACATCATTTGAAAACATCAGTCCGAAAGTTTAGTTTTAAACGTGTGTGTGTGTGGACTCAGCTGCCCTTTCTTAGTGTAGTACATCAAATTTTACAAGTGTGGTGTAAATGTGCCAAAAGCTAACTTTACTCTCGATTTCCTTGTCAACACTGATAAGGCTGTATTTAGCAGTGACATAGTAATGACTCACCCAAATGAGTGAGAGAGTGAGGGAGTTGTATGTGTAAGGTGTGGTATTAAAGGAGCAGTAGACATTTAGTCACAGACTTGTTGTTTGAAGGGGCTATCTTAGTCCCAGCGTCCCCAGATGGTCTTTGTGTGTTCTGAAAAATCAGTGTTGACTGGCAATGGTCTCTTTTTAAAGATGACCCATCATGCAAGTCAGAGAATGGACACTGTGTGTGTGAATTGGAGCAAAAAAGAGACACTGTTAAAGGCTGAGTTGTAAAGACAGACCTCTGGATGCTTGTCTTTTTTCTGTCATGTCCTGCCCACACAGTCATTTATGAGGTGCCACACATTGGGGTGCACTGGGTTTATATTGTCTGGCTTCCCTTCAGCTGAAGGACAGTGAGTCCTTTAAAAATCTCCAAAACAAAGAGGCTGTGTTAGATTTCTTGTTCAAGTGATTACTATGCAACTTCTTTGGCATATTCTGTAAGAACATTGCCTAAGTGGCTTAAATTTCCTTCGAATCGTTAAGTATCAGCAGAGCAAGCTCCAACACATCATCACCTGCATTTCTTAGTTATCTGACGGTTAGGTGATGCATCAAATTCAAACATAAACATTCAGATGTTCATAAATCCTTCCGTCACAGCTCACTGCAGTTCAGGGCGTGAGAAGGCGTGAAGAGAAGCGGGACTAAAGTGGGGGGCAGGCATAGGTGGTAAAGCAGGTGACTGAGGGATCAGGGGTATGTGACTAAAAGAGGGACTGATGGGAATAGTGACTCAGATTCCTGTAAAGCACATTCCAGCCACTACCCTTTTGTTCAGAACTGCGTTTGTGTGTGTGTGTGTGTGTGTGTGTGTGTGTGTGTGTATGTGTGAGAGTGTGTGTGTGGGACCGTGGGTGTATGCTGAAATATAATATTCTGGGTTTGTAGGTGTTAAATAATTACTCTAAATCATCTTGCAAGTCCCAAATGTGTGTAAGTGATGTTTCACAGAGATTTATGGCATGAACAGCATATGCTAAGTTTTTGGCTGCAGACTCAAATAGCCACTGGTATGAGGAATTCCTCCTCATGAAAAACATTTTTAGGTTCCCAGGCCGCGGTAAAACTCCATCCCTGTTCATGGAAAGTGGCCTTTTTCTTTTACTGCTCCCCCCAAGGCCTACTGGCAGGTCCTCGACAAGTTTACACACCACATTTCACGACTGGGCTGGAGAAGCAGCTGGACTAGTCCTGGAAGACCAAGACTCTGGCTGTGTTACAGAGTCCAGCCTGAGCACACACAATGGACTAAAGAGAGAAAGAAGCAGGGAGACAGAGAGGGAGAGAGAGACAGAGAGAGACAGAGAGAGAGAGGGAGAGAGAGAGAGACAGAGACAGAGAGAGAGAGAGAGAGAGAGAGAGAGAGAGAGAGAGAGAGAGAGAGAGAGGAGACAGAGAAGAATGGGCTATCCTAATGAAAAGACCCTCTGTCTGCTTTTCAGAGCCTGGAGCACACCACATCAGTCAGCTCCAAGAAGAGTGGAAAGTGACGCATGTATTTCTGTGTATGTATGTGTGTGTGTGTTTATGTGCAAGGACCAGACTGAACACTGTCATTAAACACCCTCACTGTTGCAAAGAATGTCACAATGCTATTCACTTGTGTGCTTCCATGCCCACGGGAGACTTGTTCACGATGTTCTGAAACCAAAGCACAGATAAACAGACAGACAGATGGACAGACAGACAGGCGGACTGACTATTAGATAGACAGACAGAAAGGCAGACAGATAGACAGATCACGACGGGTGCTTCCAGCAACAGAAGAACTGTGCAGAGCAACCCCCTAAAAACACATAAAGTCTCAGTCTTCAGTTGTTGTAATTACATTAACCCAGTCATTTCATTGCATGAAAAAGAACCTCCAGGATCATTCAGTAGTGAGGCTAAATTTCAATCAATCAAACCTGGCCTCTACCTTCCTTGTCTGGGTCAGAGAAATGCCTCATGTGTTTGCTGAGGCCAGCACTGCTTTACGAAAGTGGATAAAGTGTGTGAAAATGGATGAGGAGTGAACAAAGCTGCTGCTAGGGCCAACCCTGCCACTCACTGCTGGTGTCTGACTGGTTTTCTGTGTGTGCATATGTGTATGTGGATATGCAATGTGACCTGAAGATGTGTCAGGGCCTCGTTAGTGATAACCTCCAACAGAATGGGGATGGTCCTGTATTTCTGGGGTCCTTTCAATTAAAAACATTTTATTACTTTGTTTTTATTTGTTTGTTTATTTATTTTTTACTTATATATTATTAGGTGGAGATCAGCACTGTGTGCTGGCCATTGAGGTGTTTCTTTAATTCATTAAAGGCGCTGTATGTTCTTTATGTCTGTATGTTGTCTTTAGGCCTCTGAGCTGGTCGATGCAATGTACTCTTCACACCATACATTTACAGTCCTTTTTTGTGATATTCGGTAATATCAGCCTCAGTTTGTCACAGTGTAAGGCCATCAGATTCACTCGGAGGATCAGGGCCAAACACAATACACAGAGATCTGTATACTTCAGTCCATGAACAACTTATACAGTACGTGCAAACAAAACTCATTTAACTGTTATGGGAAGGGGTGTCCCAATGTCGGTGGAAGGGTAGTGTAGTTTCAGTTGGACAGGAGTGTTGGATTGTTTGGCCTTGGAGCAGTTAGCCTTGCCTTCAGGAGTTCTTGATTGTGCTTTTCCAAAAAAACAAAGAAAAAAAAACACATAATGAGAGGGAGGTAGCACAAGAAATACTTGAACGTCGTGTGCCCTGAGACCCTGCCTGTAGTCAGTAAAATACCGGTGTGACAGGCAACATCTCTGTTTAATTCTGCTGGCGAGTGAGTTTAGGTTGTTTCTTCAAATAGTTGCCTTTTTTAGCCATTACTCCCCAACTATTCCATTTCTGTAAGGAGATTTAGTTAGACTGAATAAATAAAATGGTAGAGTCACATTAAAGGATACTCAAATACTCTTCACCTGCCTCCTTCCGTTACCTTAGAACACACCTTTGCTGGAGAGGCCTGATACCACAGTTCAAGGAAGTTACTTCACTGCCAAGAATTTTGAGTTTTCCGTCATAAGAGGCTAATATTTAATTATAACCATGACAAGGTTACCATTTGCATTTCAATTATAAATTCATATTTCAAGGATTTTCAAGTTATGAAATAATAGTCATGGACTACGTTGGCTACCATGTGTTGCCGCTCTCATAAACCCATGGTGTGGCTGCTGTCTCCTTAACTCAAAGGGACGGGGTAGGGAGTGTGGGGGGGTGCACTCATGTATGCAAAATGTTAGTAGAGGCTTTATTTAGATAACCCTGACATAACAATGACGTTTCTCTTCTCACTTGTGTTTTTTTTTTCACAGCTATATCTTTTGTTTTATTATCACGCTGTCCTTTGCAACTGGCCTTTATTTTGTCTTCATATTGTGGAATGAGACTCAGATATCACATTTAAATAAATTTGCACACAGGACATCACCAGTGTGACTGTTGGTTATCTTTCAGTCCCCTTGTTCTACTTCTCTGGAACTTTGATGACAGGATTTGAAACAAATGGTAATGATGATTCTGGTGAGAATAATTAAAAATAGAGAATGCTTTGGTTTTTAGGCTCCAGTTTTGACCTTTAATTTCTTGGATAGCTTTTTTTAATTGTTGTTTGCTAAATGGAAGGTTTTCTAACTGAATTTTCTTCTATGGCTTGATTTGAGGGGAGATCTTTGAGGTGGGTCCATGCCTGGCTTTATGAACTGTAGGGTGTGGAGACATTCATGGCATGGAAATGATTCTCTCAGTGATGATCTGCTGACCTTTGAGCTGGGAGGAGATGCCTGACCACTGGGGCTCTGCTTTGTGTTAAAATAGACATGTGTCTCCTTCCCAACCCACCCACCCACCCAATCTCTCTCTCTCTCACTCTCTCTCTCTCTCCCTCCCTCTCTCTCTCTCTCTCTCTGTCTGTCTGTCTCTCCTCTTCTCCTCTTGCTCTCTTTCTCTCTTGTACAACCCCCCCCCCCCCCCCAAACTCACACACACACACGCATATCTCTGTTAGGTACATTTCTGTGTTTTCTCAACCTATGTGTACAGACCTCACATGAGTTTATCCGAGCATTCCACTGTGGGCTGACAGCAGAGGTACACAATGAGGTCAGGCGGATGGTCACTGGACAGTTTGTTTTGCTTGCTAATGGCAAAGATAACATCCTTAAAACCTTCAGGGCTTTATTTCAGAATATAACAGGGCTATGCCAAGATTTTAGCTAAACGTTAGCCAGTGAGAATGCTGTGCACATATTTATCCGTGTCACGTTGTGTACAAATTTCTCTTTCGTTTTCTTCTTTAACTGACCATAAGACACTACACTCATTATTAACCCCTTTGTCAAACATTAAACGAAAAAAAAAGAAAAAAAAAGAACGAAAAACTTTGCAGTGTTTTCATTTGAGTGGTTTTCATCGGTCATGGTGGAGTGATTCGACATGCATGCCGTTTGAATGCCAGGCCTTCCTCTACAGAGTAACACTAAACTTAAGTACAAGTGCCAGCACACAGACACAGACACACAGACACAGAAAGAGACACACACCACACACACACACACACACACACACACACACACACATACATCTGTGGTGTCATTTTGTGGTATGGGATCCTGCACAGTTCTACCACACTGCAGTAGGGGGCAGGAGCAGTGTGTACAGGTAAGGTGTAGGTGAGTCTGTCTCCACCCACTTTTAAAATTCCTTCATCTCTCTACTTGTTGGTTTTCTTTAATCTCTCTCTATTTTCTCTTTCATTCCAATGTGTTTTTCCAGACAACATGACATGGTTGTCAGTTCATGGGGGTAACTTCCTGTATGATGTAATATCCACAGATTTCAAAGTGATAAAAGTCTGAGAATTTATTCCTGAAATCTGCCCCCTTATCAGCCAGCTCCTGCTGGTCTGACCAAATAAGCACTGTTTGCACTGGTTTCCAAAACACCCAGTGGAGAACAAGGGTGGGGACACACTCTCCCCCAGCAGGTCTTTGATTCAGCCTGCTTTCATGTGAACAATTCAGGCTTGGACAGAAGGAAAACAACAGACCCTCCCTAATATTCCCTTCTCTCTCTCTCTCTCTCTCTCTCTCTCTCACACACACACACACACACTCTTTCTGTCTCATTTGTGCTGTCTTTGACATCTCCTCTAACCTCTTCCTCTTGTCCAGTTCAGGCATGCAGAGAGGTCACTGGCTGCCTTTATTGACAATCCCAAACACAAAGCCTCACTTGACTGTGCAGGGACACGCACACACCCATGTATGCAAGACATTACTTAACCTTTGAGACATCCACAAGGAGTTTTTTTAAAAATCATTTAGAATAACCTGAGTGGAAAGAAGCTTTTTTTTTTTTACTAACACACACACACATCGCACTCACGCTCTGAATCATTATTGTCGTTGGGAATTTACATAAGTGAGGTTTGGCAAGACTTGAATAGAGTTGTGTTCACTTGTTCTTTTATCAGATGCTGAATATCCTGGGTGACAGAAAAGGGTGTGACATATCATAGCTAATCCAGGTGCACACACTCCCATCAATTATTCAGTCAGCAGACACAGCAAACTTCAAAAGGCTGGTTTACCCTTCATCTACACTCTGCTTTAGTTTACAACACTTGGGTAAAGTTAAAGACAGCTTTACATTCATTTTCCATGCACCACACATATTTAAAGCATGATCTGTTTTACTTCCAGCATACATGCTGATCCAAAAAAGTATCAGATAAACCCTTATCTACACCAGATAAGTGATGTAAGTCATTTCAGTAATCATACACAACTGGCGATTTACGTATGGTAGCCTTTGGCTTCTTACAAACTTCTTTCAGCTTTTTGACCACAGAACAAATTAGTGTAGGGATGGGCCTTTTTTAGTTGGTGCAGTACAATAGCAATAATTACTTGAGCTTAACTATACTACTCAAACAATACATGCAGAATGGTGTAATAATGACACAGAACATTCACAGTGAAGTTTTCTTTTTCTTCTCTCGCTCTTTAACTCCATACAATGACAATAATTATTACAAGCTGACTAAATATAATTACACACATAGTACAACAAAATCGTTTGAAATGATGCTCTTGGTAATGTCTTCTTATCCTTTAACTGTTAGTAGTGAGTAAGCAATTTTAAACTTGTCTGAAAAGTCACAGACATAGAGTCAAGGCAACAGACACACTCTGACTGGAGACCCAGACCTCTCGACTTGCTTTAATAAATCAGGTATGGAATGAGAATAGACAAATGGACATAGACCAAATAGTTTAATTGTTTGGAGTTTTTTTTGTTTTTGTTTTTTTTTTGTCTTGGTCCTCTCTTGATATCAGATGTGGACAGGTAAAGCCAAGACAACCACAGAAAGTAAACTAAATATAATTTCAGTGTTTGGGCAAATGTCCAGAGAAAGATGATATCTTTTCATTGTTCTGTGTTTAGTCAGGATTTGGCCAGTTTTGAATGAGAGATTGATATGGTTACACAATAAACTTAGGGGAGATACTAGGACTGACATGAGAGATTTGGTGGATGTTATCTGAGTTTAGCAGCCCAGCACATACCAACATGTTCTTTTAGCTGAAGTGGAGTAAAATCTCTGTCCCTGCCTCTCCCATCATCTCTCTCTCACTGTTGACAGACACACACACACACACACACACACACTCGCACACCATCCAAAGCTCTGGGGGAAGGTCTAATTCACTTTCATAATTCATCCCATGACTCTAGTTGGCTTAATAGTTTTAGTAATTTTGTATGATTGGGAAATGTTTTTCTTTTATAGTTCTTGTTTGCATTACAATGTCACCGAATAGTGGCTTTAGATTCACATAAATTCACATTCACAAAAAAACAGAATAAAAAGAATCATTCTTTAAATGTGACATTTAATGCCACTGTGTTGGCCATGCACCAACAACTTATGATACCCCTAGAGAAATCAAAGAAGGGGCACAAAAAATGGAGGGGAAGTGTGGAACTGAGAACCTCATTTTCCCAGAACTTATTAATCTTCCACCCACAAACACTCCCTCTTCAGAAAACTGCCTCATTTTCCAGAGCTCTCTGTTCACTCCTTCTCCCAGTCTTTTGCTCCTTGTTTCCACCTTTTCACCCTTCTGGCCTGTCCAGCACATTCCAATCCACTGTCATCATACCTCCTGTCTTTTCACACATCTGCAATGCAGTCCAATCAGCAGGCTTCTTAGAGCCAGAGCTGACCAATCTGGGTCATCCAAAGGGCCAGCTGCCCAATCAGAAGCCTCCTCACAGGGCCTGTGGACACAATCCTTGACTGTTACAGAATGGTAACGCCATACTGACTTCGGGGGGAAAAAAAGGCTGGCAACTCCCAAACCAGGAGGAAAATATTAGCTCAAAAGCCCAGCAGTGTTCCCTCATTTTCTCCCCTCTGACTCAACCACAGAGACTCCCTGTAGGCCCAAATGAAAAGGGAGTCTACAACTCTTTCAAAATAAAACAATTCATGCGAGAACAACTAAAATTGTACCGGCCGTGACCACCTTACAATCGTTGGCCTGTTGGAAAGAGCTTATCTTGAAAGTTGGAGCTTTTGGGTTTTGCTGTTTTAATAGAGATTCTTTATCTGAAAAGTTGTTGTCTGTCTAGATTTTGTTTGTATAGTTGCCATTATGTCTTGACAAAGATAAATTGGGAATAAATGATTTTACTATTTAAATAGCCTCAGGTGCAGTCTTGCAGAAGAAGTGATAGGTGTGGTCACAGATTCAAAATTCTTGGTACTTTTACATGCTTTCTATTAACCTGTCTTATTTAGTCTTGTCAATGCTACTGTTCTCATAGCTGCAGGTAACTGCACATAATCTCCTTCTACAGACTTCAAAGACTGCATACACCTAATGACACTCTTCTAAATGTTTATTTGCTTACATGCAGTAGGAGATTTGTTATTTTTTAACAGGGGGATGGCGCCAACCGGGAGGATGACCAATGATCACTGACACTACTCTATAGAGTATACAGAGGGATGGCAGGTTAACAAAGGGGATGCATTTTGGTCATTTTACCTAACAAGGGGGATCGCATCCCCCCTCATCCCCCTACAAATCGCTTACTGCTTTCATGTGTGTGTGTGTGTGTGTGTGTGTGTGTGTGTGTGTGTGTGTGTGTGCTGCTGCAATAATGCTTTCAATGCTTTAAATAATCAATTTCTCCAAAAGCTCTCTTTATGTTTCATTGTTATAAAAAGATAATAAAAATTCAAAGGACGATGTTGATGTCACTGAATCTATATACACATGCTTCTATAAGGACTGTCACACATGTTCACCCAATAAACCTCTGATGCATCAGATCAGAAACTGATCAGTGATTTGTACTAATAAGTGAACACATATTTAATCCAGTATGTTCTATTTCATATTTCATACTTCTCTTGTATAATTGGTATAATAGTATGCATATGTGTGTGTGTGTATGTGTGTGTGTGTGTGTCCTTACTTTAACCCCACCCGCAGGAATGCTAAAGCTATTCATAAATCTTAGCCCTGACTGTAGGATGACTCAAGAGCTGATAAAAAAGATTTACTTTCACTCCAGATGGATTAGCATAATGAAATTCATTACACGGCAATACATGCTTTTTTCTGTGGAAGTTTTTTTGGGATTGTGATAAATCAATAAATTACATTATTGGTGGTTTTTAAGTGGTGCCTGGCAATGCTAAACTCTATTCAAAAGTTACCACTTCATCTCCTCACTTATCAAATACATGAATGCCTCTGTTTTCCTTCAGTCAACATTAGAAGCAAGGACACCCCTACCCCACCCAACTGCACACACTTTATGCACGTACACTTAAAGTCAGTGTTTATCAAAGACCATTCTCCCTAATAGTAATCTCGTTAAAAAGTAATATAATACTTTATTTGGTAGTATCAGGAAGTAACACATTTTTTTTCCAAATTGTTTTGTCTAGTGGACCAATCAGGTCCCAGATCCCAGCTCCCGGGTTTATGATGTCATAAATATTTGCATTAATCGAATCCAGATGTACTGAACACACCCTAATTCTCTAACAGTGCTCAGAGTCATGAGTTCATTGGAGAGAGAGCTGAGGTAACATAAGGTCATGACAAAGAAAGCACACGTGTATCTAATCATAAGGCTCTATATGAATTTTAACCCTTTAAAATACAACACATGGCTGTGTATGTGTCCATACCAGCATAAATTATTATGATTCCTTTGAGGATGTAGTATCACAGTTTGCAGAGTAACCACATATCATCAGCAGGGAAATGAGATCTCACTATGTCAAACAGAGCCACCAAAACAAAATTCACCACTGTGTGAGGCTGTTTTTTCTGACAGAGCAGCGTGAAGTAGCTCTCAGTACTTTAGGTCCACAATTATAAAACTGTAAGCCTCTGTATACCTGTTTGTACTGATCAGCAGATTCAAAATAGCAGCTCTGACTACTACGTTTTCATTGTTTTTCTATTACTCATCTTGTTTGCAAGACTGTGTTAGTGTATGTGTGTGTATATGTGTGTGCGCGCGTGTGTGTGTGTGTGTGTGTGTGTGTGTACACATGTGTGTCTGCATGGGGAGGGAGTGGGTTCATGCATGAATTGTCACGTCAAAAGATACGAGACAAGTAGACAAAGCCATTTTCTCATTAATATGATCTGTCCTGCCTGGTAACTGCAATCTTCTACTATAGGAGTAAAAAAGAATTTAATTGCAAACGCAGGCATTACAAACACTGTTAATCTGAAAGTTAAACTAGGGAAAATTACTGCTTTAATGAATTTAGTAAAACAAAATATTTTCTGTAAAGTACAGATTCATTCAAAATATTGAGTTTTGTTACTCTTTTTTAAAACTCAAGTTTAAATTTCTGAATTCACAGTGTATCTAGGACCTTTTTCATTCTTTTGCTGTTTTCTTTGTTTAAATAGAAAAGTCAGAGATACGTAAGACAGGTTTGTAAGACAGGTTTGACATGGAGTGCGTTTGTGAGTTTGTGTGTGTGTGTGTGTGTGTGTTTGTGTTTGTGTGTTTGTATGTCAGTGTGTGTTTTTGTGTGAATGTGGGTGTAACCACACACATTTTCCATTTTGACACCCACGATCAGCCCAGAATTTTCAGGAAACTGTCCCTAGTATGAGTCAATGAGTCATAGCCATGGTGCATAACATCTGAGTGGGCAGCGTGGGTGTGTTGTTGGAGGGCACTCCCTGCTATCACCCACATACCATGAGGTATTATCAAAACAGAGAGCACCACTATGTTCCAGTCTCTGACACAGAAATCAGTCAGAAAATGGTGTCAGGTGTAATTTTAACAGGAGTAGATGGACAGCGATAAATCAGATCAGCAGGGCTGTGAATATTTGTCCTCTGAGTGACACTCCTTCTCTCTCTCTCTCTCTCTCTCTCTCTCTCTCTCTCTCTCTCTCTCTCTCTCTCTCTCTCTCTCTCTCTCTCTCTCTCTCTCTCCTCCTCCTCCTCCTTTTTTATTCGCATAGTGTGTGGTGCAGGAATGCATTTCACCTGGTTGCATTCTGGTATGTTCCCACGATCAAAACCCACAGACCAACTACACAGGTCTTGGTCCAATCTTTTCTTCATATGTTGGAAAATGTTAGAGAGAGAAAGTACTGTTTAACGCTTTGCCAGTGACAATAAATCTTCAATCAAGCAATAAACTGCACACACAAAAAGCCCAGAATGAACTTTTACCATTAATTGATAACAACTTCATGCCACTTTAACATGTCATTATCACTTTCATTTCAACTCACAGGATCAGCATTATCAGTCAGCTCAGAATCAATAACAAGATGACGTCTGAGAAGTGATCATTGTGTCTGTTATAATGCTAATGCAAAGCAAACGCTTACAAAAAAAAGGAAACATGGGATGAATAGTGGACAGTGCACAGTTTATGTTTCTGATTCTGAAATACTGAGGTCCTGACACAAAGAAGACACCAGAAATCATTTCACAAATATTGGTTCATACAATTTGGTACCATTGGATTTAGAGAGGAAAGAAGCACATCACTTAAAACTGGTGCAATTGATGCATTTTGAGACTGTCATAATGGTCCAACTTGTTTTAAACTCTTTCTGAGGTCCTTATGCTGCTCCATGAAGTACCTATTCTCTCTAGATCACAAACTCTTATTTCACACATTAGGATCATGTGCATATCACAGTCTGCCACGTATTGTTTAGTTGGAAGGCAGTGTTTATCTAAATATCCGTTAATTACAACATAAACCTCAATAATTTAGGATAAAAAAACAGAGGTTGCCTCAAAAAAGACTCTCTCAAAAAACTGGTTAGTGAAACTCAAGATATCCAAATAGTAGCCTTGTCTATAAATCTACCCTTTTATGAAAATAGAGATTTGTCTGTGGTGATGCAGCATAACTGGAAGGTCTGAGAGTACTTGAAAAACGCTGGCTTAAGGGGCAGGTTTAGAGTTGCAGATATGAAAAATGTTGATGCTCCTTTTTGGCCACATGCTTTCTTGTTCCACACCTAGAACATTGTTGGCATACCAGAGCTCGAGGTGACATATTTGTGGACAGAGTCTTTTAAGTGTCTATGCTGTCGGCAAAAATTGCTCATTTTCTTTACTATACATAACCATGTCAATCAAAATATACTCGCTGTTTCATCATAGCTGTGGTGTCAAATCAGTTGAAATGTAATTAAAAAGGCAACAATGAGCAACCTAACAAATCTAACTTGTTTAAACTTGTAAGAAAGAAAGAAAGAAAGAAAGAAAGCCATGCTATGAGTACACACACACACATGCTTATATACATATATATGTATGTGTGTGTGTGTGTGTATATATATGCATGTGTACATATATATATGTATGCATTTAATGACATGTTAAAAGACAAGACCTGACAAGCCCGCTCCAACATGTGCTCATGAGTGTGTGGGTAAGATTGCTAACGTTCACATAGATTGCACATAATCCTCATTACATGCTTGCTGATAATTGCGTGCTGAGGGTAGCTGTTCTTACTCCACAGTGTCCATGGAAATGCCTCAAACTTTCCAGAGAGAGTAGTTATGCGTCAACGTGCCGTGCAGCGAAGTTGTGTGTGATCTTTGGTAACCCGGTTGCCATGTCAACAGCAGGCGTGACCAAAGCCCAAGTGACGGAGGAGGAAGTTGCTAAGAGAGGAGTAGCATATGTGTGGACCCAGACTCTGCCTCTAATTCAGTCAAACACTGTAAGACTGCTCTTCTGATGTCTTATTCGAAGTTACTAAAATAAATATTTAAGTTATTAAAAAATACCTTATTTCATAAAATTAAGACTAAGGACTATTGTCTTGATTTATTAATTATTTTTATTTTTCCATGGTTAGTTTACTTTAGATTTTTTTTTTTTTTGACCGAATAGAACCCAACATACTACAGTCTTGACTGCTGCTAGACTTGGAACACTCTCAAAAACTGTGTTAGCATTCTCTTGTGCCTGAACACTCACTACCTCTTTTAAAGTCTGCTTTGGCAGTGTGAAACTGAGAAGTGTTGTGCCTCTCTTATGCACTGTTAGGTACCATATTAAAACACCTCACATTTAACACAGTGTTGGATGGAACTGGAGGGGTGCAACAATAGTAGCAGAAGTAGTAGTCATATTAGTGTGTGTGTGTGTGTGTGTGTGTGTGTGTGTGTTTTCTGGTATGTTCCCACAATCAAAACCCACAGACCAACTACACAGGTCTTGGTCCAATCTTTTCTTCATATGTTGGAAAATGTTAGAGAGGGAAAGTACTGTTTAACGCCTTGCCAGTGACAATAAATCTTCAATCAAGCAATAAACCGCACACACAAAAAGCCCAGAATGAACTTTTACCATTAATTGACAACAACTTCATGCCACTTTATCATGTCATTATCACTTTCATTTCAACTCACAGGATCAGCATTATCAGTCAGCTCAGAGTCAATAACAAGATGACGTCTGAGAAGTGATCATTGTGTTTGTTATAATGCTAATGCAAAGCAAACGCTTACAAAAAAAAGGAAACATGGGATGAATAGTGGACAGTGCACAGTTTATGTTTCTGATTCTGAAATACTGAGGTCCTGACACAAAGAAGACACCAGAAATCATTTCACAAATATTGGTTCATACAATTTGGTACCATTGGATTTAGAGAGGAAAGAAGCACATCACTTAAAACTGGTGCAATTGATGCATTTTGAGACTGTCATAATGGTCCAACTTGTTTTAAACTCTTTCTGAGGTCCTTATGCTGCTCTGTGAAGTACCTCTTCTCTCTAGATCACAAACTCTTATTTCACACATTAGGATCATGTGCATATCACAGCCTGCCACATATTGTTTAGTTGGAAGGCAGTGTTTATCTAAATATCCATTAATCACAACATAAACCTCAATAATTTAGGATAAAAAAACAAGATTTTCTCAGAGGTCTTACAGTCTTACAGTGTTTGCGTGTGTGTGTGTCTAGTTCCTGCACCACACAGGTGGGATCATTTAACGATGGAAAACTTTCTGCTGAAGTTAACCAAAAGCACCAACTCACTCTGGCAAAATCCACAGTTCTTCTTGACTCAACACAAAACAATACCTTTTTGTAGAATTTTCCACATATAAAATCCAGCAGTGGTGTTCACTGGCAGTTAAAAACAATCAAGTTCTATCATTAATGGTTCAGCTTAATGCAGCTGTATGTTTATACATTTGCACAAAATCTTGATTGTTTCACACTGAGAATTTCCAATGCCATTTGAGATATTAGGATATCTGATGGTTGTGAATAAGCTGAGTCATGAATGAGGGAATATTCCTGAGTGTTGCCATAAGTATGTCAGTGTGATTCATTTTAGGTATGAAGATTATATAATACGTGTAAAATTCTCATAGAAACTAAAGTCATTGATTCATACTTAACCCACATACAGACACGCGCACACACACACACGCACACACACACACACACACACACACACACACACACACACACACACATACGCATGCACACACACACGCACGCACACACACACGCGCACACACACACACACAAATGCTTGCACAGTCTGGCATTTCTAAGCTCTCTTTGCTGTCTAAATTACAACCATGTCTTGCAAACTATCTGTTACAGGTTGGAGTTTTTCTTCCTGATTCAACGTCTCACAGACACAAGCCAAGTGTGACAAAGACATGCTTGCCACAGATGATGAAGCAATCAGTGAAAAGGGTGGGGTGACACATATTTGTCAATGCAGAGAGCTCGGCTTTGTTTGCACCCTGATCTAAAGATAAGTTAGGAATGACAGCAAATACTTTCTGACACTTAAATGATAGACTGGGAGAGTGTGGACATCTGTTTTGTAGAAGCAAAGACTTGACTATCCAGCTACGACCACAGCTAGATTCAGGATGTACTGACTGGCTTAAACATGATTTATACTATGAATCCTTGCACTAAGAACTGAAGAGGAATCCCACAAAAATCTGTTTTTGATTTGGTGGGAGAAACAATTCCCATTATTAGCCATTGTGAGTCATAGTCAGAGTGACTTCTCAGCAGACTGATTTTTTTTCATTTATTTTCAGTGTCCTTCCCACACATAGACTTTATCCATTTTCTGGGTGTTCGCCATGCTCATTTACTCTATATTTCCATTTGCCTTTTAAACAGCATACCACTTGCCTTTGCATTGAGTTTCCACACAGATACAAAGCTCATATTTCGTGAAAAAAAGTACACTTAAAATGATCTTGCCATATCTATTGTAACAGTCAAATGATTCAGAGGGCACTGTCATTGCAAAACAGTTGCAATCAAAGAGATTCCCGTGAGTCTGTCTGAGTTCAGCACCATTTCGTTTTGTATTGTTTTTCATTTTTATTGCTTGCTCCTGTGAAACTAATCAGGTCTAAGAGATACAAAAGCTGGGCTTGTGAACACAGGAAAGCCCAGGCAACCAAGGAAGGGGTGATTCACTAAATGACTGGAAAGGAAAATTAAAGAATGTTGGAATGACTTTGAGTTCTACCTTTGATACTTTAGTAATTATATTTTTAAACCTCATAAAGGATTTAACGTCAGTTATAATATTACTGCATAGAGTCTTAACAGTTGTAATGTTAGGTGTGGTAGCCATAGTAACAAAGTTGGTATAGCTGTTGTTTTCTTTACAGTGAAGCGAAAGAGAAAACAGTTTAGTTTCATGCTAGCATTACCATGGTTACGCTACAACAGGAACTCTTTGGTTGCTAAGGATATATGCACCACATCTTCCTTTAATCAGTGAGTAACATGTTACATTCTTGGCTAAAGAGCAGACTCAGAATCTAACAATAGAAGTGGTCAGTTACAAAACCACATGGGCAACCAGATCAAGCCTCACTTGAAAAGCGAGTATTGCTGAACCAAGTCCCGTATTTGTCCAAACAAATCCCCAAAGCAAGAGAATTCCTAAGAGGATGCTATAGTGATAATCTAATCTCTCAGTCTGTTTTGGACAAAATGAGTCAGACTTTGTTTTTTATGGAGAAATACCTTGCAAGGTTAGCTGGAGTAACATCCTGACTGACCCCCCCACAAACCCACCAAAACAGATAGATACTGTGTGTATACAAAATTCTTGTATATATGCAGCATATTGTAAGTATAAAGAGTTCATGCTAAATGGAGTGAATGGGTTTGGGATATACTCCTCATTTAGTTTGACCATACACATTTCATTCAAAATATAGCCCATTTGAATAGTGTTACCTCTCAGCTGCAATATATGTGTTGACAATGAGTGTATACATAATCAGGAAATATGCACACTAAGAAAGTTTACCCACTAAATTTTTTCAGTTTCTAAGGAGCATAATGGGATTACTTTGATCTGAAAATGAAGCCTGCTTTCTTTTGACAGCTGTTTTCTTAACTCTGACACTTCTGAAAATGACATGTTATAAAACTTTACTCTACCATCAGCTCATAAACAGGTTGGTAAGGTCCAGCTGATCTGCAGTAAACATCATAAGGAAAGCGAAACGCATTTGTCGCCAGGTCAAGGAAACTTGTTAATCTCAGAGGGCACATGTCTTAAATCATATTCTCAATAAATATTTTTAGGAGATAAAGAATCTAGAATATCATTTATTTGGGCCTTTATACTGACAGACATACATGCAGAAGGTCTTAGTAACCAAACATACTGGATGAGGATTGACATAGTTTTCATGGGTATCCTTTCACTTGAACACCAGCTGTCATGTGTTTTAGAGCATGTGTGCCAGTACAACATAACTCTTACCTTTTGCCTTTTCAGCAAAACACGTTCTTGCTTCTGAAAGTTTCCAGTGAAACAACATTATACACAATCAATGCTGCTAAAAAATGTGTATCAGCATTTCATTATAATCATTTTAAGCAAGTATTGTTTAAGCACACCTGTAAAACTGGAACTAAAATGTTTTGAAGCCCTAAAGCAAGATGCAAGCCTCGAAAAACCTGTGTGAGATAGATGTATGACAGCTAGAGAATACATGTTAAATATGTATACGATGGTACAGTTTCCAGTGCTAGGAGTCATAAGTTGTCATTGCCATGTCTTCTAGCAGAGAAAATTTCAGGCTTATCATTAATAGGATTTGAATAGGTAAATTCATGGAAGTGCGCCTTTTTAAAATGAGACAGTACGTTACGTAAGCTTGGCTTGTATGTCATGGGTTATAAAAAAAAAACAGTTTTTTTGGTCAGGAAGCATATTGATTTGACTAAGAAAATTGATCAGTCTTTGTTACTGACAGTTATAGAACCACTAAAACTGAAATGGCTTCTAATGGTTTTGTGTGTGTGTGTGTGTGTGTGTTTTATGTTTGGCTTTCCTATCTGTGGTCATTTTCTTTGCAAATATGTTAAAATCTACTCAGTGTGCATTTACAGGAGCAGCTGATATTAGTATAGTATGATTCAGTCATCACAGACTTATCCTGTCTAAAAGCCTGACTTTTCAGTTTTTTTCAAATGTTTGTACTATATTATGTAAAATAAATATTATGTCCTCTACATGAGGAATTGTTCTAAAACCAACCCTTGTTCAGTGACAACAGAAATAAACTGTTAGCATGTTTCACCCAAGGCTAATCTGGCAGGCATGCAGATAACCTCTATTATTAACCTCAAGAAAACAATCAAAGAGCCTGGAAAGAGTTGAGAGAGATGAAAACGAATTCGAAAGAATGTCCAGGTAACAGTTTATATGAAGAATGTTAGGGAAGCAGTATAGTGTTACGTCTACGCCCACCTCCACTCTACACCTAGAACACTGACCAATCAGATCTTTCTCCTGGCTCCTCCCAGTACTGTGCTGATATAGAGGGGCTGGATCAGCTACTCTGTCCATCTGCTTGGGTTTCTCCAGCACAGCAGACAAATCCTCACTGCTCTCTACCCCTTTTTGCTCACTCTCTCTCAGTCGCAGTTACACAGATCCATCAGGCAAGATGTCATTCACGAAGAAAACCAGCTACACTGTCAAGTCCTCCTCCTCTGGGACAGCACCACGCAGTTTCAGCAGCCTGTCCTACTCTGGCCCCAGCCATGGAGTCAGAAGTCAAAGTTACAGCGTGCGCAGCTCCTATGGTGCTAACCGTGGTTTTGGTGGTGCTGGTGGAGGCTTCATCTCTAGCTCTTCAGCTTATGGAGGCGGCATGGGCCTTGGCATGGGCATGGGCATGGGCATGGGCACTGGTGCCGTGGCACCCATCACAGCTGTGAGTGTGAACAAGAGTCTGCTGGCCCCCCTCAACTTGGAGATTGACCCCAATATCCAGGTCATTCGCACCCAGGAGAAAGAGCAAATCAAAAGCCTCAACAACCGCTTTGCATCTTTCATTGACAAGGTGAGTGCAGAATGTCTCATTTTGGTGTGCTTTAAACCAGATGCTACAATTTAAAATGTAGTTTTGAATAAGCTGTGTTTTTGTACAATGTGTTTTGCCTGCAAAACATTAAGAAGATCAACTTTAAGGCAAAAGTGTTGTTCACTGAAAGAGACAAGCGAAAACTTAGAGAGTGTCACTAAGTTCTATGGGAGGGAAAAGTTGTACGGAAAATACGATGTCAGTCAGTAAAGTTTAAGGAATAGTAATTGTCTCAACTTTTGATATTCTATGTTTTTCAAATACTCTCTTTCACCTGAGTGCTGGAAGCCATATGTTGAGTTGTTGAACTGGGTGTGTCACTAGGCTGAGCAAAGTCGAATGATGTACCTTCAGAAGGGCAGTCAACCCTAAAGGCATTTGACTTAAGCTCTAACGGACAGTTCACGCCCAAAGAAGGACTTATCCTAGGATACAGCGCTTGCTATGTAGTCATTCTTTCACACTGACATCATTTCGAACTCTTATAGTGTGCCTCTTTTCACTCTGTTGGTCTCACAGAGCCTGCCACATAGAGTTAATGTTTAATCAGTTGTATTGGTATCATGTTCTGGACACCACAGAATAGGTTACATAACAAGTTCTTTTGAAGACGTCAGTACTGACTTCTCCTTTTTTTTCAGCCAAAAACTAAATTCAAGTCTCTCTATGCTCAACCTTTATTTGTGGAGATGATAGTTCTTTATTACATTGCTGCTGACACAGAGCAACTATTGTTCCTGCAAAATATATTCTTCAAGATTAGCTTTACCTCAGTGTAGCAGAGAGTGCAATGTTCAGTTTCTTCCATGAAGCTATCAGCACTCATCTATTGCAACAGTTATACTGACCACATCACAATGGTTCTCGGTCTTGTACAAATAGTAGAAGACGGATGTTTCAGGCCATTTTTCTGATGTAGCTTAATGTTACCTATCTGGAGCAGAGAGGTGAACCTGATCCACGATCAGCAGGAAGAGCTAGACTGAATGTACACCTCCCCCACCAGCTACACCCACACAGAAACTGCTGTTTTCCGACTCCACCCAGCTTTGTCCCTTTCTCCTGTTTTTTCTCTGGCGTGTGCCGCACCCCTCCACTTTGTCCCTCAGGAACAGGAAACCAAGGGGGGGCACAGCTCTTAGTAGCCCTTCCTACCCCCCCCCCCCTCCCCATAGGATATGCATCATCCTTTCCTTTGGAAAAATCATGTAGCCCTGAGAACTGAACCAGCACATGATTTGGGCAGCGCTCCTTTTACCTACCCTGGTTGATTTGGCGCCCACTGACATCTGTTTAAAGTTTGGCTGATGAACATCAGCCAGCTCCACAACCTCATTTCTGCATTCGCAGTCCTGGCGCTCTTCCCTACCCTGAACACAGATGTGAATACGACAGTTATTTGTATCTTAAGAGGAGACATGAATGAGTTGTACTCTTGCCTATCTAGGTACGCTTCTTGGAGCAGCAGAACAAAATGCTGGAGACCAAGTGGAGCCTCCTGCAGGAGCAGACCACCACCCGTTCCAACATCGATGCTATGTTTGAGGCCTACATTGCCAACCTGCGCAGACAGTTGGACAGCTTGGGTAATGACAAGATGAGGCTGGAGGCTGATCTGCACAACATGCAGGGCCTGGTGGAGGACTTCAAGAACAAGTGAGTCACTCATTTTCCATAAGAGATCTTTCCAACTTCTTTTGGACAGTTTCCACTGGTTGGTTATGACCAATGGAGAGTGCCCAAGTTTTGTCAATGAAAGCTTTGTGGTGTACTTAAGTGTTTCCAGTATGAAAAGGGCTCCATTAAAGGCAGGGGGAAACATCTTAGCTGTGGGGCATGGAATAATCTTATGCCCTGATTCCAGCCTTGCATCTGTTGGCAGTTACCACTAGTTACCATATGTATTGTCTATTGTGTTGCTATGACCGCTGCACAGACAACCAGTGGTTAATGGTCCCACATCATTGGTTTATTGGATAGGATTTACACTATCAAAATGGCTTGTCATCAGGCAGGTATTAGATGCACATGCAATCATTCTAGAACAGATCAGAAAAAAAAATCACTTTGTGTGTATTACTGTAAGAGATCCTCTGGCAACTGAACAAACAGCAATGCCGCACCTTCTCTACAATTCTTGACATACTCGATGAGCTCACTCACTTTCTAGGCCCAAGGGAAGAAATTATACAAAATTTAGAGTTAGCACTGGCACTTTCCACAAAGGAGACTTACATGAATAAAGCAATACTTCCCCCTAGTGCACATTTGCAGCCAGTGTGCACATTGCCGATAGTTCTTCAACTCTGACTATGAAAACATACGGAGTTTTATTCTATATCCCAATTTATAATCTAAAGACCATTGATTTTGAATATAAATAATCATGATATACATAATCTGGTTTTGCAGAATAGAAAACAATGGACACTAAGAAAAAACCTGGCATTTAATCATCAAAAACTCTTCATCTTCATGTTTATGAAATAGCCCTGCACTCATGGCTGTAAGAAAGAAAAAGAAAATCCCTGCCTGAGAAAACAAAAGTATACTGAGATCCACTGGTGGCTAATGTTCTTTACTGTGCCCTTCCACAGATATGAAGATGAAATAAACAGGCGCACCGAGTGTGAAAATGACTTTGTTCTCATCAAGAAGGTCAGTGAACTTTATTGTCCTTTAAGTTTAACCATTTCCTCACATCAAAGATTATGACACGTATAACTATTATTTCTGATTTCTGTGACCTTTTTTCAGGATGTTGATGAAGCTTACATGAATAAAGTTGAGCTGGAGGCTAAGCTGGAGAGTCTCACTGATGAAATCAATTTCCTGAGACAGATTTACGAAGAGGTAAATGACAAAAAACAGACCTCCATCCAGCAATCAATGCATTCACTCAACAGGAAAATATTCATTTTGAATGTTGTTTCACTGTCACTGTGACAACATGCTGATATTACTTATGCAACAGTTGTAGTGATGGAACTGATATTTTTAATTCTCCCTCTCTTTCTCTCTCTCTCTCTCGCTCTGTAGGAGATCCGTGAGCTGCAGGCTCAGATTAAGGACACTTCTGTGGTGGTGGAGATGGACAACAGCAGGAATCTGGACATGGATGCCATCGTGGCTGAAGTTCGTGCTCAGTATGAGGACATCGCCAACCGCAGCCGTGCAGAGGCGGAGACATGGTACAAGACCAAGGTAAGGCATGCCTCTTCAGTATTACCATAGTTTTAGCATAAGGATCTATATCCCTTAAGTTCTGTATTTTGTTGTTTAAGCCAGTGATGCTTATACAGGGATTTAAAGGTGGTTTATGAGAATCTTTATGTTTTTCTTCAGTTTGAGGAGATGCAGACATCTGCCCACAAGCATGGAGATGAACTCAGAGCAAGCAAAACAGAGATTGCTGATCTTAACCGCATGATCCAGAGGCTGCAGTCAGAGATAGATGCCGTCAAGGGACAGGTACAAGACCACAAAAAACTGAATCTATGAATATCAGCCTTTAAGCACTGTTTTGAGATCAGTTTTGATCTGTTCAGTTATGAATTACAGATTCACTGAAAGGCAATGAAATCTAAGCCTAGATCACCAAGCACAAGGGTCACTTTCGTTACTTTGCATCTGCTATAATAGAAAGCTAACCTGGAAAATCAGATCGCCGAGGCTGAGGATCGGGGTGAAATGGCAGTACGGGATGCCAAGCTCCGCATTAAGGATCTGGAGGACGCCCTTCAGAGAGCCAAGCAGGACATGGCACGCCAGATCAGAGAATACCAGGACCTGATGAATGTCAAACTAGCCCTTGACATTGAGATTGCCACATACAGGAAACTTCTGGAAGGAGAGGAGAGCAGGTGGGACAATATTCTACCTTTATGACTGTTGATGTTGTGCTCTAGTTTTTTTTTGGGGGGGGGGGGGGGGTTGCAACTTACCTCTGTGCGACATTTCAAAATCCTCATGAGAGATTTTTTCTTACTAACAGGCTGGCAAGTGGAATCAAGGCCATCAACATCTCCAAACAGAGCTGTAAGTCCTTTATCTCAATTTGGATTACCTCCGCTTTAGACAAATGATGCTCTTTGATGCTTTTACTTTTTCTGATGCCTTCTCATTATTTGACTTTCAAATCTGTCATGATCAGTGTGTTTCCAAACATGTGGATCACATTTGTTTTCTTTTCTTGCTCTTCTTCAGCGAGCTACAGCTCTTACCCCTTGGAGAGCGCAGGTAGTTCCTACAGCAGTTACTCTAGCGGCTACTCTGGCGGTTTCTCCGGCGGTTATGGTGGTGGCTACAGCTCTGGCAGTGGCTATGGAGACAGCAGCATCACCCAAAGCAAGAAGAGTGTTGTCATCAAAATGATTGAAACCAAGGATGGCAAGGTGGTGTCTGAGTCTTCTGAGGTGGTTCAGGATTGATCAAAGAACCAAAACAACTCCCTTAAATCCATGTCTTCGTGTCCATTCCTATCTCCGCCTCCACATCTCATTATTAAAACGGTCCAAAGTTAACAGCCTGTGAAGAATGCAATCATAAAACAGGTTGTAAAGCAATAAAACATTAGATAATACCGTAAAAAGAATTTGCGAGGGACCAAAGAATTTCTCTTCATGTTGTGCCTTATGCTTTTTCCACACAAAAGCTCTCAGTTTACCACACAAGTAACACTGTCTCTAAGCCTAATGTCATAACAACATGCCTTCCTGCCTACACACACACGTGTGCACACACAAACACACACTTGTAAGATGGAGATTCTCGGATCTGCCTCTGACATGAGCCCCAGATTTTTGCTGCTCTTTTAGCGGTGGCTGAAAAAAAGAGTTCCACATCTAGAAAATGAAGGAATGCGCAGAAGTGTGGTCGTGTTTATGACAGATCCGTGTTTCATGTCTGCTCTGTAGAGTTTGTCTTCCCTTTGTATTGCAGCAGATGCAAACTGAGTTGCCCTCAGTATGTACTGGTTCACCAAGGTGCTGTTATTTGCAACCAAAAATAAAATGTGTTTACTTAATGCTGGCAATCTTGTCATTCTTTTTGTGTCTTGCACTTAGCTTTACCCTTAATTAATTCAGTAATTTATCCAATCAACAGATCCGATACCATGTGTTATTGTTCATTTAGATCTAGAAGCACAACGTCAGTGTCCACGTTTGAGCGCTGGCAAAAAAAGATCTTCTAAATACATTTCAGATGCGTCTGCTGAGGCAGATTCTGAAGATAATTAGGACATTTCCTGCCTGAAGTTGCCCTTACGGTCATCTTCATAAGGAAACTTATCACACCGATGTGCTTTTTCAGTTTTAGAAACATGCCCTTTGGACTGTGTAATGAACTTGTGATTCCTAAGGGTTGAATCCAGCAACACTAGTTTTATTTTACACACAGTTTTCTTGTCTAGAAAAGGTTACCGCCTTCCTCCTATCCCCAGTCTATCATACCAGGAGAGTGAGTGTTATGCCAAGATTCTTAAAATACTGATCAGAATCATATGAGAAATTCCTACAATACAGAAACACAGAAACATCCTCTCAGAAGGCCACTGCAATCCTTAAAATTAATTTCAAATGGGTCCCTTATATGGCTAAATTTCCTGGCAGTCTCAGACATGAAAAACACATGCCAGAAAGATGAAGGATGGAAAGATCAGTGGTATTAGTACCTAGATTTTCCAGCATTTTGGTCTCCTGTTCTCTTGGGTGTTTTCCAAGTGCATCCACATCTAAGCTTCAGGATCTTAAGCTGCTGTTGTCTGGTATCCCTGTTTTACTTTTGTCAAAACTTCAAAATAAAACTCAATTTCAGCTCAGTAAAACTGTGTGACTCAGAGTTTGCAAATTAAGCTTTAAGTCCAGTCAAAGCATCTTGATAACCTTATAACCATATTATAACCTTAATTTAACCTTTTAAAACAACTAAGAATTTGTTAAGTATAAATAAAGGCATAAACAGTTTATTCTTTACACCATGTACGTATTCCAAGTATGTGGTTTAGTGATTAACCTAGCTAAATTAACTCAGAAAAAGTAGTAAATCTATTAATAGAAGAGCCCTATGGCTTTGTTTTGCTCGGAGAATGAAGCCATAAGGCTCTTCTATTAGGAGGTTTACTACTAACTCTGAGTTAACTTAGCCGAGTTAGTCACTAAACCATATACTTGGAAGACCCCCCCGGGTCAATTTTATTAACAAAGTAATGTTGGTAAGCACACACAAAACATTTGTTGTATCCCAATACATCTCAATGGTTGAGCTAATTTATAATCATAAACACCGTAACAAATGAGTCACTGACAAAAGGACTGTACTGTGTGCTCTGACTGTACTCTATAAAATATTTGCAATGTTAGGTCAACATTTTCTTCAGTTTCTTAGAAAAGTGGCCGGTTTAATTGAAATACGTTTTGTAGTTATCACATGGATGCATGTGCAGGAAACTGAAAGTTTATTGAACACGTAGTAGACCATGGGCACGAGGCAAAACCAGGAACAGGGCAAGACACACAGGATACACGGCAGGATATTGACTGGAGACAGGACAAGATACAGATCAGAACTTCAGGCAATAATAGCGTTTAAAACTCACAACGCTCAGGGAAACCGCAAAGTAACAGTTGTCAGGTACAGGTAAGACGTCACAAAGGAAAGGCAGGGGTATTTATACCAAACAAAAACATGTGA